>NC_051419.1:6261726-6263625 GCF_015228065.2 Penaeus monodon
ATACTGAAATATTTTAGTGAGATGATTATGAGAAATAGATGTAAATACTCCCAATATATGACACACATAAGACATTTCTCTATTTGTGTATAATAAGCTTTCATACTACTATGATATTGGACTAAAATACAATACACAAAATACAAATGAAATTTATATACAGATATCCACAAAAACTACTAGAAATCCATGATTCATTTTCAAGTCAGTAGCTTGTGGCACTTTTTGATAAGACCTCTAACATTATTGGGTAAAATTCCCAGTTTCTGATGAGCTGTTGTATACAGACAAATTATGGTAATTGTCAAGCACAGGACCTAGCTATGCAGTTGCTGTAGACTCAAATATGTACTCTGGCAAAGGGCAATATAACTCCACTATGTATATTCTGGCACGAAAGAGCTTGAACTTACTCTGATTAATTGCCAAGGAGGGTGTTGGCCTTTGCCATGCTCATCATATGTATTACTGCATCTGGTAATTTTATGGTTTTGTAAATTTTAAATGGGAAAACAGGCTTTCTCTATTATGCATATATCACACTCTACAGTCTGGTTGATGTGCAACATATTTTGTGGAAAATATCTTTAGTGTACTATGCCCTGTCATCTGCCGGAATAGTATACTACAGAACCTAGCGTACGTAAGTTACTACCATTATTCTCAAAATTAGTCACACACATCTATTATAACGATCTATCGCCTCATCTACGTATGAAAAACACTCCCATTTCCACAATTTCACGAAGAACAAAGAAGCACCGGAACCGTAATTCATTTTCTTTCTATTCCGTGGGTGTGTTGAATGTTGTGGTAAAATCGAGAACCTTTGTCAATTCAAGCGGCAGTTCAAATTATGATGCATTTCCCCGAACTAAGGCTAAGGTTATTGACTTCCTACTTCTTTGGTTGTGACTTTACCCACAGTACAGCATAAATAAAAGGGAATTTAAACTACTTACAGGAAAGGGAGTGTTTTCTCTTCCGAATGTTTGGCGAGACGTTTGTTTACAGGAGTTCCGAGCCTAAAACTTCTTATGAAAAAAATACATAGTGCTAAAATTTCCTTTTTAAATTCACACACGGAAATCATCAAAATATCAAATTGATGATAATCAAATATTATCTTGTTGAAATATAATTTGCAGATGTCAACCTTTGTTTTTTTTATAATAAATTTGATTGATAGATGCAACAATACGATTACAATGTCAATATTTCACTTTTACATTCGCTATTATACGTATCTTATTTGTTACTAACCCGAATAAATTGAAGAAACAAAAATCATGAAAATATAATTTCAAAATAAATGCATTTCGAAAAAATTCTACTATTCATAATTACACCATTCGTCCTTTTAACGATAATTCCGTACATTAAAAATATTCAAAAGGAATAAATAATATATCAGATTTCCAAATAAAGGACGCAAATACTGAGAAAAATATATATCAAAACGATGTCGGTGTAAATAAGTTCTATCGATCACGACCGAGATGACAGACGTGAGAACCTCTTCCTTATTTTCGTAATTTTTTTTCTTTATTTAGAAGCATTTACTGAAAGTTCGTGTTATTTACTCATTGATCTAAGTTCTTCGATTCATTTTTCATTCGTGAGTTAAAGAGATTTTAGCGTTTTGAGAGGAAACGGTGTTCAAAATAACCTTTTTTTTCCCCCCGTGCATTTTAAAGGAATTTTGGGTTTTCTGGCTTCTTTTACAAGTTTTCAGCCTTTTTATCTTTGATGATTGATTCTTTTAACTAATAGAATTATAAGCAATTGGCATTTTAGTTTTATTTGAGCATGTTTTTGTGAAAGGGATAGATGTAAAGTTGAATGGAAAGATGATACTTATATATTCTTACTATGTTAATTTCTTTGCATGATATTTAA
>NC_051419.1:6263648-6264299 GCF_015228065.2 Penaeus monodon
TTACCATAAGGAGCTTTGATGATATTGAATATAATACTTAATATCAGTGGGTTGCACTTCTAAATATACCGTAGTTTTTGGACACTAACTGTAGTGGTTAGCTTGGTGACGAATTGAATGAATGACTGTTGCGGTTATTTCCTCGTATATTTCAGAGCCGTTGCAGGTAGTGGGGCCAGTATCATGGCTATAGTTGGTTTGTGGGGCTAAGACTGTGCTTTTTGAAGACGATCCACCGATATCAAGGATTTTAATATCTGTGATGCTTAGTTTTGTATAGAATAACAGAAAATGCATAACTAATGTGTGAGGTTTACTATATTTGTTGTTGTCTGGTAGCTGAACTGTTATTTGATTAATTTGAGGTTCGTTGACTACAAGTAACTTAACCTAATTGTAATAGATTTTCATTTTGCTGAACCAAGTCATGTGCCAAGGTTTTATTGCAGTCAAGCCACTCAGACACAAAATTAGAAGCAAAGGTAAGACATAGTTACTCTGCTGTGTGTGTGTTTAGCTGTGGCTTATGCAATTTTCCAGTCACTGAGACTGAAAAAAAGTTTTAACCCCACTATTAAGGGGCTGTAGCTTCTGAAAAGCTGTGCCCAGAGCCAAACAAGCAAACAGTGTTAGGCTGCACAACTTGGGGCT
>NC_051419.1:6264428-6264796 GCF_015228065.2 Penaeus monodon
AAAGAATTTTCATGGATTCTTAAGTTGCTCTAAGGCAAATGTCATATATATGGCAAATTAGAGTTAGTACTGATTCTTGATGATAAATTACCAGAAAGAGTAACAAGATTTACCTTCCCAAAATATACTCTTGACTCTAGAGAGCATTCTGGAAAGTCTGATGGGAAGAATGCGAAATAATGAAACTATTAGGAAAAACAAACTAGAATTTTGAAGCAGAAGTTAATTGAGTCTACCACAAGATGTTTACGAATAACACCACATTCTGACATATAGACAGTAAACTCTTCAATATCGTTAGTTGCATAAAATTGGTGGTTATTCCTCTGTCACTCTAGGCTTGATAGGATAAGTATTACACACTATCT
>NC_051419.1:6264852-6265670 GCF_015228065.2 Penaeus monodon
CCAATGGAATTTCTTGAATAACTTCTTCTGTTTTTTCCAGGAAGTCACCATACCTGTACCCCCGCCCCCTAAGGACTGTGCAAGAACTGACGACAGAAGATTATGGGTTGGGAATTTAGACAGTCGATTAAGAGAGTAAGTAACCCAAGTCTTGATTGTTGATAATTTCCATCAGTGAAAGAGTATTATTGAAAAGTATTTACACAATAATAATAAGTTTGTAAAGTTCATTTATATAAGTGATATTTTATTTATAAATCCTGCCTTTTGGCTATTTATGTATTTAAGTCGTTTGATATATTTTTATATCATAAGCTTACCTCATTTGCTACAGGTCATAGCGACATGACTTTTTTGGTTTATAGCTTTTTTGTGATATATTTAAGACCATTATTGCTTCCAGTAGTGCATATCTAATCTAGGTTCTCTCTCTCCCCAATTGGTTTCAACTCCTCAAAATGGTGGAAAACTTTGGACCACTGGTGGAATTCGACTTTCTTTATCACCGATCGGGCCCTCAAGCTGGGCAGCCTCGCGGATACGCCTTTGTAACGTTTAAATCCCCCGATTGTGCGCAGGCAGCAATGAACACCTTAGACGGGAAGAATGTCTTAGGTCGGAGAATGGCAGTCAAATGGGCACACGCGCAGGATGAGGTAAAAATGTGGTCTCTCTTGATTATATATAAGGGATACCTTATTGTTCTTTTGCCTTTTCTCTCTGTTTCCAAATATTTTTGGGCTTGTGAGATTCTCTTTGAGTTATTTCTAATTTCATTAGAAAATATTGCCTAGGTGTTGTAACCATATTGTGATCTT
>NC_051419.1:6265902-6266069 GCF_015228065.2 Penaeus monodon
ATTGTTTCATCTTCCTCTGGTTATGTAGCATTGCCTAAAGTTCCTACCTGCTTTCAGAGTATGTATGAAAGAACAAAGGAGAAGCCTGCTCCACCCATCCTCAGTGGAGGGAAAGGGGAAACCAGTCAAGTAAGGTGAGTCTCTCCTCTTTTTCCCCTTTTCTTTTT
>NC_051419.1:6266427-6267887 GCF_015228065.2 Penaeus monodon
GTGTGTACAAATATGGTCCTAGAAGTTCATCACTTCTATCATGTATAATTTCCTTTTTCTTGCAGCAAGAAGAGCAAGATTGCTGCTCTTGAGGCCAAGTTAAAGTTGCTAGAGGAGGACAGTCTGAAGGTGGACCTCATGCCAGACGTGGGGGCTGCATCCTCGAGGCCAACTTCTGTCACGTATGCCTTCATAGAGCAGAAGCCCAGAGGACAGAAAGGTGCATCTAAGCAACACACTGCCAGTCATCCCTACCACCGATCGAAACCCACGAGAAAACACTGAACTCTGGCGCTGAATGGTGGAGAATCTTATCATCATTGTAATGCTTCCATTTGTTGACAAATGGAACATTCGACACAATCTCTGGCTTTTTCTATTTTGGGCTAGTTTCACATTTCACCTCTACATATTTATTCCATGGTGTTGCCTTAATGACACTAAACTCTACGTTGTACATATCAAATCATGCACTATTCTCATAACATTCAAATCATTATTTTAGGACAGTGTTTGTGCAAATGTTTATGCTAGTGACTGATATCAATGCATGGTTGTTGTTTTGGTTGCTTATTTATTGTTAGGGTGAAGAGTGTAAGGAACATACATGATTACATACAAGCATTAATTGTTAGCCCTAATAGTAACACCAGAAACCACTGGGAGTATCCTTTGTAGGTAGGAGTTGCAGTTTACACATATATTTCATAAGAGAGGTAGAAGATATGTATATAATTTTTCTTTGAACATACTGGCTTATTTTACATTAATTGTATCAAGAAGTTCTTACTTTTTTATAATAGTGAGGCACACTTGAGAGGCAGTAAAAATGCACCAAAAGTAATATGTGTTTTATTTAGATTATTTATAGAAAATAAACAAGAACGATATAGATTAGTGTCAGTATTAAACAGAGATGAAAGTTCCTTGTTTATTCTTACCAAATATAGAATTATAATCCCAGCATATTTATTTCAGTTATATTCCTTTTAGTACATAGTCACACAAACACTCATTTGTTAAAGTTGCATCTTTTTACATCTTTGTTGCCTCAGAAGGAAAATGCAGGTGCTTTGTTCTTACATTTGAGGAAACACCTGTAAATATATGTTGTCTATCAATATACAGCTTATTGTTTGAAATGAGCTGACTGTATGCGTGATATTTTAGTCCCATGCACTAGCAGAAAAAATTCATATGCTTGGAAAGGAATTCCTTATATTTTTTTACAGATACCTCATAGTTCACAGGGTTTTGCAGAAGTAGCTTTTTTAGGAATAAAGCATGAAACGGTCATTAGTCAGAGATGTTTAGATATTAACCCTTAAAGGATGAAGTACAGCAATTGCTGCTCTTAGATATGTGTACAATTAAAGTGATTTGAGCTGAAATAATTGTCTTAACTCAGTGTCACCAGGAAAATGCTTTGCTCATTTTAACAATTTTTGTAAAATCTCTGG
>NC_051419.1:6268214-6269264 GCF_015228065.2 Penaeus monodon
AGAGCATCTTCCACTCAGTATGTACATGAAGCTCTGAACTTTGCCATCCTCTAGGGGTTAATTGATGGGAAGGGATATTATATTTCCTTTTCTTTAAAGAGCCATCTCTTACATCACAGGGAGACTGTGATAAAAATGTGTATACCCAAACATTCTGCCTTGAGGCCATCACTCTCTGGTGTGCATAATGACTATCGCTGCAAGTTCTCCAATTTTGTGATACTGGAAAGTATTTCTTTATACAGTGATTGTCTCGGATCAAACTTGAAGCACACTTATGTTTGCTTCATTTAATTTGTTTTTCTGCAATCTCAGGCTTTGCAAGTGTACTTTTTAATGTAT
Organism: Penaeus monodon; assembly: GCF_015228065.2. NCBI lineage: Eukaryota > Metazoa > Arthropoda > Malacostraca > Decapoda > Penaeidae > Penaeus > Penaeus monodon. The sequence continues at coordinate 6,268,557 of NC_051419.1, forward strand.
ATTCACAAGGATGCAGTGATCTTCTGATCTTGTAACTCCATGTCTAGAAAGGTTATTAAGGTATAATACCAAAGGGAGTGTTTGTTTATGTAAGAGATACAGCAGTTTCTCCAGTGTTATTTATGTGAGGTGTCCATGCTAATAACATGGAGTTAGAAAATGTCTCTGTGGATGTTTGCTTTAATAATACTGTGGTGATGTATGTGAAAAAGATAACTGCATACTAATTACTGCTAAGACAGTAATATTAACAGTATTCAATGTTTATTTACATTCAACAAGGTGCAGGTTTTATGCCAGTGAATTATAGCTTTTCTGTTGGACTCTACACATTTAATAAAAATATCTTTATTTATTTTTACAATTATGATGTTACTGAGGAGTAACCTTCAGAATTAAAGTAAAGCTCATACTATGTCAAGATAAACCATATATGATAAACCTTTAGTGAATTAATACTGTAGGTAAGTGATTACACATCTATAATTAAATTATACAAAGGAGTGGTATCATATCTCATCAGTTAAATTGTGGGATTTTCAACCACTAAGTGCTAAGATTTTTGTTTAATTGTACCAAGATCATGATGCAACTTTTTAGAATATAAATGGCACAATGGAGTTATAATCTCAGATGCCGTGATTCCTTTCTTCCTTTGGGGTATGTTGTGCCCAAAATTACACTTCATGATGCCTTTTTATGTACAGT
>NC_051419.1:6269298-6269982 GCF_015228065.2 Penaeus monodon
ACAATTTTATGAATGACCAGGAAAATGTAGTATTAGTAAGAATATATGGAAGAAATAATATTCTTTTAAATGTATTGCTAGTCTTTTTGTACCCCATATCATAAATACGCTACAGTATGGCAAAGTTTTCTTACGATTAATGTTTGTCATACTTTCATACACCTATACTTAACCCTTAGTTGTTGGTGCTAGTATGTACCCTACACTTTACTCTATTCTTTGGTGCTAAATACATGCTTTAAATCAAGTTCCTATGTGGCTGAGAACTAATATATGAATTCACATACATGGGTAGTGGGAAAGTTTGCTGACTTTGGATGGTCCTCTGGTCTTTTTGGTGCCCCTGGCATGTGTTCCTCTATGAATATACTCCTTTGTCAGGAGCATAATGCATACATACACAGGCTGTCTTAAGAGCATTATAAGCCCTCAGACAAAACAGTTTACTGGAGCCTCTCTGTACCCAACCTCTCACTGGAATGAAATTGAACATGTAGTTGGCCAATATTTCATGAGCCTTAAAAAAACAGCATTCAACCATGTACTACCAATTCTATATGTACTATTCATTTATTATCCTGTAATTTCCCTATTACCTTTCCTGCTAACGGGGTCATGATTGTGGGTATTTGTGGGGGGAGGAGTCTGCGGCATAACATCTATAATATAAGGGTTGTAGGGAGC
>NC_051419.1:6270045-6270426 GCF_015228065.2 Penaeus monodon
TATAAATGATATATAAGTCAATAGTCTTCAGGGTGTCACTTCCCTTACACATGAACGAAAGCCTTTTCAAACGCTGCTACCTCTTTGATCTACGAAGCTGAATTTTTATAAGTTTCAGTTTTTAAGATGAACTATCTAGTGTACATTTGGTTACCAGCATATACATGGACACTGAGTGCAATGTCAACACAACTTCATGTAGAGATCTATACACATACATGCACGTGAAGTTGCAGTGGTGATCATGGTACGAAATCGGAGGCGAAGTTCAATATGTTTAGTTTAGTATAAAATTGTGTTTCTCTATTGACAGCATAGTTTAGCGTGGAGCTCGTGGGGTCCCGAGAAACTGCCCAGCGTGCCTATGCGTTAAGACGGCCT
>NC_051419.1:6270448-6270937 GCF_015228065.2 Penaeus monodon
TATTTATGAACTTGCATTTATAACTTGGTATCTAAATCACAGCCTTCTTTAATAAAAGTGATAGAATGCTTAATATCATATCTATCTTCAGTGTCATTGTCAATATAAACATGTATATTTGTGTCACTGCAACGATTGCTGGCTTTACATCAGCCAAGCTAACTAAGTAACAACGTCCCCAAATCACTTTCATTTCAGTGCTAAAGTGCGTGGTGATAGGCTATTCAGAATAAGCAAATATGACTGTTTTGTCATTGGTCTGCATTATCAGAAGCACTTTTATGGAGTGGGACTAACGTCACATTCCATCCCCCTTCCCCTTGATCTCTCCTTTCGTGCATCTTGTTCCTGCCTAACGACGTGGAGAGTGGGTGTGGCACATGTCTCGCCATGTGGGGTTTGTGTGATGTGCTTAATTTTTCAGTGAAATTTCTTTTCGAGTATTTTCTATCTACCGTTGGTTAAATCCGCGAATTTGATTGACTGACT
>NC_051419.1:6272533-6272750 GCF_015228065.2 Penaeus monodon
TATCATTTTTATATAATAATTTAAAATGTTATTATGATGATATATATAGTACAATGATACTCATAGCATCATAACATATCATTTATTTCAAATCATATTTATATATATTGATATTATATAATATCATTTTTCATATATAGTTATATTAATTCTACATAATAGATAACGTACTTTACATGTCTATGGGCATGGATATTTCATTTTGTAAGCACATACT
>NC_051419.1:6273424-6273648 GCF_015228065.2 Penaeus monodon
ATAATAATAATTATAATCAGAGAACACGCCCTTGCGACTCCACAAGGAGACTCAGGAATTTATCGAGAGCTGCTGCGATGCCACCGAGAATTCTTGCTATATCACAGTGCAAATATTCCTTGCATTTGGACACCGTCTTTGTAAGAAAAAAAATATAACACACCAACACACTTAGATTATGCATAAGCTAGAAAACGAATTAATTGGATTTGTCTTTCGTAGAC
>NC_051419.1:6274642-6275413 GCF_015228065.2 Penaeus monodon
CTCGCGGTCCATCGGCGAATGCAGCAGGCGCCGGAAATTGGTCATCAGCTGAGAAACCCGGTCGCCACCTGAGAACCCACGGTCCGCCGAGAAACCCCCGGTTCGCCAGCCTGAGAAACCCCGGTTCGCCAGCCTGAGAAACCCCCGGTTCGCCAGCCTGAGAAACCATCCGAACCCGGTTCGCTTCGCCAGCCTGAGAAACCCCCGGTTCGCCAGCCTGAGAAACCCCCGGTTCGCCAGCCTGAGAAACCCCCGGTTCGCCGAGAAACCCCCGGTTCGCCAGCCTGAGAAACCCCGGTTCGCCAGCCCGAGAAACCCCGGTTCGCCAGCTGAGAACCTCCGGTCGCCAAAACTGAGAAACCCAGCTTCCGATGTAGAACCTCCGGTCGCCAGCTGAAAACCTTCCGTCGCCCCTGAGGAATCCGTTCGCCAGCCTGAGAAACCCCGTCGCCGCTAGAAACTCTCGTTCGCCAGCTGAGAACTCCGGTTCGCCAGCCTAGAGAAACCTCGGTTCGCAGCTGAAGAAAACTCGGTTCGCCAGCTGAAACTCCGTTCGCAGCTGAGAACCCCGTGTTCGCCAGCCTGAGAACTCGGTTCGCAGCTGAGAACCCGTGTTCGCCAGCTGAGAACTCGTGTGTTCGCAGCTGAGAACCGGTTCGTACAAGCCTGAGAACCCCCGTCGCCAGCCTGAGAAACCCCCGGTTCGCCAGCCTGAGAAACCTCCGGTTCGCCAGCCTGAGAAACCCCCGGTTCGCCAGCCTGAGAAACCTC
>NC_051419.1:6275893-6276007 GCF_015228065.2 Penaeus monodon
GCCCCCCCCCCATCCCCTGGAGGTTATTTCTCAATAAAAAAGAATACAAGTCCCCGCAGGATGGATAGCGCGGGCAAGCATCCCTCCAGACGAAGAGAAAGTCAAAGCATATGA
>NC_051419.1:6277006-6277073 GCF_015228065.2 Penaeus monodon
ATCGCTGCACCTAAATTACTTTTATTTTCTCTTCTTTGTATTTTCCCTCTTAATTTGTTATGACATC
>NC_051419.1:6277308-6277489 GCF_015228065.2 Penaeus monodon
CACGTAAGGAAACATGTCCATTTAGTGATGCCTTGCTATTTTATTTCAATGGTTTTACTTCTGCTTATATATTTTTCATGCACTTTCCCCTCAGGACTTGGTTTTATTCTTGTGCTTGATTTTATTCTTCTGTGCTTTTGCTTACTCTTAGCCTTTGTGTGTGTATTTGTTCGCGCGCGCG
>NC_051419.1:6277539-6277608 GCF_015228065.2 Penaeus monodon
TACATATAAATGGAGAGGCCCCAAATAATCATATACATCCCCCCCCCCATCCCCTGGAGGTTATTTCTC
>NC_051419.1:6277627-6277715 GCF_015228065.2 Penaeus monodon
TACAAGTCCCCGCAGGACGAAGAGAAAGTCAAAGCATATGACCACCCCCTCCCCCACTCCCCCCCGGCCCCCGCACATCGTCATATCG
>NC_051419.1:6279792-6280144 GCF_015228065.2 Penaeus monodon
TATTTTACCAGCGGATCAACAGCGGAATCCGAAATAAGTGAGTATCTTATAATTAACTGCAATGCATACTGATGATGTACTTTCCATTTTAGTCCCCTGTGAAGTAAGTGTGTCTGGCATGGACTCTCAGTGCATAACTACAAGAACATGACTGGAAAGCAGGCCATGTAAATACTTTGAGAATCATGATTACTCTTCAGTTCTTGATTGTCTGCCCTAGAGAGCGTAGAGAAGGTAAGCAAATGGTATCGGTACCTAAAGTAACTTCTGTATAAACTGTGATTCATAGTCTTTATCTGTTTCCAGTATCTGGAGAAGACGAGGAAGAAGTCTTATATATTTTTTCTAGACA
>NC_051419.1:6280263-6280714 GCF_015228065.2 Penaeus monodon
ATCGGTTAAATATCTTCTACACTCATTTTCATCTTCTGGTTTTGAATGACATATGCCTTTTTCGAAATAGTAGACTACCAGTATTATAGTTATATGATAGATCAGTCATCAACGTGTGCAGTGGATTCACAAATGTTATCATTATCATCTTATATCTTATACAAGTCTAAAAAAAAAAATCGTCAAACGGAAAGTGTATTTTAGGTATATCGATTTCATTGAGAATCACTCAGTTCTCCCCAGACATAAGGGAATCCCCCAACTTCTAAATTATTGTATCTCTGAGATTTGATATATGAATAAGTATTCGGTAATAAGTTCATTATCTTTGCGACTAATTCAATACGTCAGAACATCTGGAATTCTGCCTCAGATGAATTGCGATAACATTAAATACCCAAAGACGATACTCCAAACTTTGTTCCTCTTCTCTTCTTGAATCCCCCCCCCC
>NC_051419.1:6280731-6281161 GCF_015228065.2 Penaeus monodon
GTCTGAAACCCGTTTTCCTTGCCAGTCCTGAATTTGACGTCGCTAAAATTCACTTTTCATTACCCAGTAATTCAGAATAATTTACAAATATTTAGAACTAATTAAGTCCTTAATGAATTTATAGATATTGGACACTAATGTTGTATAATCATCCAGGATACGTTGCCATCATGTTTCTGGAGGTCCCCCTTACAGTGGCAGTCATCATTCTGTTGATGTGTTCCTTTTTCAAAAGACCTGTTGGATTGCCTCCGGGTAAGTATGCAGCCTTGGGAATTTGGAATCTGAATCGGGGTTAATTGGGAATAATTGATAAAGAAAATTGTTTCGTCACGCAGTATACCTATATTGTAGTATTGATTAAACTACGCTTTTCTTTACACACCTATCCTTTTCTAAAATGTTGCGCACAGGCCAGTCTTCGGATTAG
>NC_051419.1:6281515-6281690 GCF_015228065.2 Penaeus monodon
GATGGAGAGACAATAAATGGAAAACTGTTCAATTGTTCAGGTCGATGGGGACTGCCACTGATTGGATACCTTCCTGTTATGAACAAAAACTCCTTTGAAGACCAACTCAAGGATCTGCAGAAGCAGCATGGCGACATCTACATGTGGGTTTTAATTTACTTTGATATACGATCTA
>NC_051419.1:6281969-6282262 GCF_015228065.2 Penaeus monodon
TTACCCTACTTTCTACTTTCAAAATTACCTTCCCGTCGCATCCAAGGATCCACTGTATAATCCCGTTGAATAATAGATGCCTTCGTTTCCCACAGCTGGAGGATAGGCTCGGAGATTCTGCTGTTCCTTCACAGTTACACGTTAGCCAAAGAGGCTTTCATGAGCAGTGATTTCGTTAACAGACCGAAGTGGGATCGGTTCACTCTTGCAGAAAATATACCGCTCGGTGAGTGGAGCAAAATGGGAATCCTAAAGAAAAAGTGGTAATGTTCCTCGATAATAATCACCTATAC
>NC_051419.1:6282713-6283327 GCF_015228065.2 Penaeus monodon
CTTATATTAATATTTTTTGTACAAGGCTGTTAGATCTAGTAAACCTGTTATTGAACCAACGTCTCTGCGGTGTTGATGTAGTACGTGAACTCCTACCAAGCCAGAAATCTACACAATCATTGCTGTATTCCACGTAGGGAACTCCTGTTACTTTTTCCAAACTACAAACTTCATCTCTCTGCCATTTCGCATATTTCGTACAATCGCAACATATGTCAATCCTTTCTACTGAAAAAAAAAATCTGTTCACGAACCGCAAAATCACGCACACGCTTTGCACGCGCAGGCCTATCCGTGAGCAACGGCTCCATCTGGCACACCAACCGACGCTTCAGCCTCCGCCAGCTGAAAGACCTGGGCATGGGAAAGTCCCGGATGACACCGGCCATTCACGACGAAGCGCGGGCACTCGTGCATGCACTGAGGAAGCAGGCTGGCAGTGCCGGGCCCGTGCCGACGGCGCTGAGAGTGGCCAACCTCAACGTTATTTGGGACATTATCGCCAGTGGGTCGGCTGTTGTTTTTATATTTTTCATGGTGGGATCGGAACGGTAGCATTGCCTTTTCGTTTCATCGAAATAGTTTAGATTCATACTATAATGAAACAAGGACGG
>NC_051419.1:6283399-6285526 GCF_015228065.2 Penaeus monodon
GCACGCGCGCGCGCGACAGCCTTCGACTCACTTAAAGCAATCTCGCCAGGAAAAAAGTTTGCACTGGACGACCCCAAGATCGGTCACCTCGGCCAGCTGTTCAACGACCTGAACGACGCCGCCCTTCGCCTGCATCTACTCGACTTCTTCCCGATGCTGAAGGGCCTGCCCGCGCCCGTCCTGCACCGCCACTTCCACCTGGGTGCCCTCGAGGAGTTCAAGGAGACATTCCTACAGTTTTGTTATGTACGATGTTGGTTTTGAAAAATCAAGTGTTTGTTGAATTTGACCCTTTAATGTTCTAAAGCACAAACAAAGAGCTATATGTTCATGTTATGTATAGAAAACTATAAGAATACCTGTACCTGTGATCTAGTGAAGTGTCTTTTTCAACAGGAAGAAATAGACGAACACAAAGCATCCCTGGACCCTTGCAATCCAAGAGACCTGATCGACGCCTACCTTCTGAAGATGGCGGAAACGGCGGACGACGATTTTCGAAACGGTTAGTGATGGGCAATATAACGACCATGCGATCCTGGATTGTAGTCGCTCGTTATGTGCGACTACAATGACTGTTATTATTATTAAACGGGTGATCCCATTTCCATCCCGAGAAGAGTAATGATCATTCGATGATTAAGCCACATTCAAAGTGGCGGTCGTAGGTTTCGTTACAGCCTTGCATTTTAGTTATAGACGCATAAGTTTAAGTGCAGAGTATATCGCGTTTTATCTGTAACTGATTCTAGTTATTGCAGTCGCACTGATAAATACCACTGTATTATGTTATTACTTCGACTTTCAGAAAAGGACTTGGCTTTCCTAATAATGGATTTGTTCATTGCGGGGAGCGAACTCACCACCATCGTCCTCATCTTCATGTTCTACTACCTGGCCATGTTCCCGGATGTGCAGCGAAAACTTCAGGGGGAAATAGACAGCGTGTTACCAAAGGGCACGCTGGCTACTCCGGCTGACAGAACGAAGTAAGTTAGCAGAAGTATGCTGGGTATGTTTATGTTTCTGCTCGTCTAAACAGCAGAATTAATACTGTCTAATCTTTTCCAAGGGCATGTAGGTATTATCATCTGTACTACCATGGCATACGCCATAATAGTGAAGACAACCTGCCGGCTCCCACTATGGCACCACGGTTAGCATAACATTTGTAAACGGATAAAGTTGTTCCACCCAGCTTGCGTTTCTCAGATTTCCTTCACACAGACTGCCTTACGCCGAAGCAGTCATTCACGAAGTCCTGCGTGTCTCGTCCCTCGACCCTATAGGAGTCCAACGCTGCGCCGTCAAGGACACACAACTGGCTGGTTACACTATCCCCGAGGTTTGTGGAGTCCTACCTCCGTCTCGGTGAATGGTGCGAATGTGATGCCTGAACTCTGACTTCGGCTTCGATTAGAGCTAGAAATCGATGTTTAATCTTGTACTATGTTGTAAAAAACTGGATGGAAATTGTGGTATAAGAAAAAAAAAATGTCATCTTGATGCCGCATTTACATTAAAAAAAAGCCTTAGTATCCAATTCTACATTTCAGGGAACGGTCGTTAGCATGGCTGTTGCCGCTATCCACCACGACCCTCGGTACTGGGATGAACCCGAGAAATTCCTGCCAGAGCGCTGGATCGGAGAGGACGGCAAATTCACTGGCAGAAGTGCCTTTCTTCCTTTCGGTGTTGGTATGATATCGTTTATATATTGTGCTTCATTTTTCCTAGGCTGCTCATTTCACGGGGTAAAGCGCTTAGATAAGATTTCGGTTCACTGGATGAATCACTTAGATAGGCCTTCGTTTCACTGGATAAATAATTTATACCAATAGACCTTAATTCCACCAGCTAAATCATTTAAATCAATAAGACTACATTGCTTTTATGTATTATTTTCTACGCTGCTCACCTCACTGTCCCTTTTTTCCCTCGAGGCAAACGGAATTGTCTGGGAGAGACTTTAGCCCGCATGGAGCTCCTGATCTTCTCGACGGCGGTGTATCAGAGCCTCAGCATAGTGCCACCACCTGGCACCCTCCTGGACCTCACGCCAGATCCCAGCCAGCCTATGATTCATAATCCAAGGCCGCAAGACATCTTTGTCACTATTCGGCAGTA
>NC_051419.1:6285627-6286185 GCF_015228065.2 Penaeus monodon
CGTGCAAGTAACATTATAAACCATGGTTTCCACTGCCCAGACAGCCTTGATTACACTAGGCTGCCAGCGTTTTGTCCTGGCAATTTGATACCAGGTGCCGCCACACATAGCTGCAAGATGAAGGATTAAACAATGTAACACAAAAGAGAATGCAAAGACTTGAATGACTTAAACTGCAGTTAGTCCAACTTGTGCTAAAATCCACACTTGTTCTAAGTCTCTGATTTGCGGTTTCGAATCTATTATCTTAACCGTACAAAATATTCAACAAATTCTTATCACAATGAAATGCATATCAATTCTAAATGCAATTTTCGATCCAGGAAAGGCTAAGCAAAGATCAAAAACATGTTATATAACGTCTGTATTAAATATAAACAATAGTAACGAAACCTGTCTCTACGTGACGAGGTTATGCCTCAATGCACTGCTCGCGCCCACACAAATCTAGATACACGTAAGCTGGCAATACCCTGGGTAAGGTAACAGTGTAACCTTAGCGATGTTTGCTTTGGCCCGACTGGGTGACCTCTTGAATAATATTTCAAGAGGTCAGGT
>NC_051419.1:6286246-6286373 GCF_015228065.2 Penaeus monodon
AATGACCCCAATATGGGATCAAACATTTAATAAAAACAAAAGACAAATGTTACTGTTGTCATAGCTTTCACCAGCGTTATTTAGGAAGCTCGGTTCAGATTTAAAAAATCAATTAAGCATTATCAAA
>NC_051419.1:6287353-6288180 GCF_015228065.2 Penaeus monodon
CCACGTGTACCCATTTCCTCTCAAAAAGACTGGTGTGAGGAGATACTGGTAACCATGAACGGGAACTTTCGCCGCAGCAGAGACTATGGACCCTGGAGACACTGCTTAAGAAGTCTTTGTTTGTCTCGTCTGGTACCAAATGTCGATGCAACGGAGACACGCAGCAGACAAAGGCGGTGGTGGATTGAATATTTTCTTTAAGAAGAATCCTCAGGAAGGATGACGTAATGAATTTGCCAGGATCAGAGCGCAAGTATCACCCTTTCCGGATCCCGCCCGCGTTCCTTCTCTATTCCAGGAAGCCTTGTATCATCATCCCTACCCTAAGTCCCCCTTTATATTAAAAAATCTCCATTTATTGAAGGACCTCTTCGTTTTAGATATCCAATTATAAGCTTAGGTAAATATTAGGAATATATTGCACAAACACTCTTTGCGCATTTGCTGCAAGAGCAAGTGGAAGCACCGAAAATACAAATGAGCAGCTGTTACGGGCCAGACACCCGGATCATTGTCATTCCTCACCTGCTACCGCTTGTTGCGATGTATGAAAAGTAGAAGCGTAAGTTGGTACTGAAACGTGAGAATCATGCAGGAAGTATAAACCATTTTAAAGGACAGATGTACACGCTTTTGGTAAAACAGAAGAAGAAGAAGAAAACAAACAAACTTGCAGAGCGACACATCTACACTAGACATTCCCCGGACAACTATATCCTTTTAAGAGCCTCTCACACTTCCCGGCAAAAACTGGAAACAGTTCGGATCGTTCATTTTGGATCCGAGAGAAGGTCTCAATATTTAACTTCAGTTTAGAAAGTTCGAGC
>NC_051419.1:6288337-6288941 GCF_015228065.2 Penaeus monodon
CATACATTTTGTACCGGCTTATTCCTCCTTATTCTTGTGCATTATGTTTGACCGATAATTTAGATACATAACTTAAGTCGTCTCACTTCTTCCATACTTCTTGTTGATACCAAAGTCTTCCCAAGAAGAAATTCAGATACAACATTCTCCTTAACACACAAGCTGTAATTATAGCACGTATTTACAGTGTATATTCTTATCTTTCAACTTCTGATCACCGCTATAGCTGCCCAACTACAAATGAATGTGTCATGAAACTTCATGACTGCTTATACATGTAATAACTTCTGATCACCGCTATAGCTGCCCAACTACAAATGAATGTGTCATAATACTCCATGACTATTTATACATGCAATGCAGGTATAGATAACAGTATTTACTGCACGCAGCTCGTCGCTAAGTAACGTTATGGTATTGACTACTGACATGTACAGTATAGTATATTACTAGACTAGAGAGAGGTAAACGGAGAAGGGTGTGATTATAGACAGTGATAATTACCGGGATAAGATGTTAAATGAGATACATTATCAGCAGTACTATAGCTTGGTGAATATATTACTCGAATCTAACAGACCAGAATAAGATGTGGCAATTCCTT
>NC_051419.1:6288974-6289100 GCF_015228065.2 Penaeus monodon
AACGTATATTTATGTATGTATTTCTTATTATTCATTTTAATTCAACACATACAATTATTCATCACTGTGATTCTTATCTATCAATGCGTTGAAATTACAAACCGATTATTTGTCATCACATATCTA
>NC_051419.1:6289290-6289562 GCF_015228065.2 Penaeus monodon
TTTGAGAATCAGACTCCAGTTTCATCTCCTTTTCTACCTTTCTTCTTCTCTACGCTGTCCGGCTGTGCGTTCGCTTGCTCTCCTGAAATAAAAATAAAATTGACTTTCCATTTTCACGTTTAGATTCACAAATATATTTTTTCTCCGTATTTTGTTACCATGAAATTGTGTATCGCTATCCATATCTTTGCCATCATCATTGTTATTGGCATGATTATTTTTAATGAATAATGATTAAAATGAATTTGATACAGGCTTTACATGGCGTAAGT
>NC_051419.1:6289596-6291072 GCF_015228065.2 Penaeus monodon
TCACCCCCCCCCCACACACACACACGATAATAGACACCCATCAAACTATGACGTAATCACTCCCCCCCCCACCCACCCTCTGCTTCCGTGACGTCATTCCACGGCTGCTTCTCGGCGGTAATGAAGACGAGGAAGAAGGTGCCGCTGACCAGGAACATGGCGGAGGAAATGATGAAGACGACTCTCCAGGCCGCTAGAGTTTGCTATTGCGGGGTCGTCGGGTGGGCAAGGGGAAGGGAAAATCGGTTTAGATGCAAAATAGGAGATAAATTTATACATTAAAATGAGTTTATGTGTTTTGTTGGTGTTATGAGTTGATAGGTATGAGTGTTATAATGGTTTGTTGGGATGGGTTTATCAAAATATATATATATGAACCAGAATCTTTGTCATATCTAATGTTTGGTCTTAGTTTATATAAATAGTTTTTATCGCCACGCCCCCTCGCGAAATTGGTTCCAAGCTCTCCCCTCAAGTCTCTGGTTAAAAGATTAGAATTGAATTAAAACAGCTATTTTATTGCATGTATTTCTGCTGCATAAGAAGCAACATCACATCACAGGAAACGATTGATACACTTGTTTCCCCTCTTTGAGATCATTTGACTCCCATACTCAAACAGCTTTAGAGCACTTAATAGCTTAGAAAATTACGGCACATTCCGCAAATAATATGAATAAAATAACTGTCAAAACCCCCAAAACTACCTTGAGCCATCGGAATCGCTTACGTTCCGCTGATGATGAGACCCGAGAGTTGGGGCGCCACGAGACCGGGTATGTTGCCCATGGTGGTGGACATACCCATGAGGAAACCGGCAAAGTTGGGTGCCAGGTCTTGGTGCGAGCACATGTAGCCATAGTAGATGCTCCCTCCGAAGCCAACGGAGAGGCAGAGTGCCACCAGTGCCAGCGTGCTATCGCATCCCAAAACACAGGCCAATGGGCCTAGCATCCGCCGTAGGAAGCGTAAACGTTATATTTCATGATAAATTTCCCATCAAATTCTCTTCAAAATAGTAATAAAATGTTTGTTTCAACAGCTCTCAAAATGGCTACAATGACGTTTTGAATTTGTTGTGAAAACTACACTCCACACGAAACAAAATTATCACAAACCACTCCCGACGGCGTGGATCAGTCTTACCAACCTTCAGACAACCTCTGAATGAGCATAACAATCGGTAAGTATCAGGATTACCAACCTATGGCCATGGATATCCTTCGAATGACTAGGACAGGCACACGGACGCGAGTAAGGATGAGCTCTATAATGGCCACATACGTCAGGCTAAATACCCATAGTACCATATAAGGGAAGGCAGAGAGGACCCCGTTCTGAAAGAATAAAGGTTGAATTAGGATATCCATATGAGAGTAAGGATTTATAAAATAAATGATTTTGGTAACGAGTATAGGAAGCCTAAAGATAATAAAGACAATTAGGAAAGCTGATATGTACACTCGCGATCACAAG
>NC_051419.1:6291197-6291870 GCF_015228065.2 Penaeus monodon
GAAATCTCACCCCCTCCATTTGCAACATCTCACAAACGCCAAACCTACCTACATGCAACACAAAACAAAACCACGGAAACTGACACTTCTCATGTCAAAGTGCAACATGTTCTTCAGGTATGTCGGCATCTCGGTGAGGAGAGTGAAGAATCCCCAGTTATTTCCGGCTTGCACAACCATGATGGCCCACACCGGAAGTGACGTCATGATGGCTCTCCACGGGATGGGCAGCGGCTGGGGGGGGGGAGGAGGAGGAGGGAGAATAAAAGATAAAGAAATAAATTCGTAAAATTTGTGAATGAAATGAAGACGGGAGGAACAAGATTATAATACGTGGATTGCGTAGGCCTTTCCGCTATCTTGTTTATATTTGAATTACGATTTTATATGATAATTCATATAATTCTTTTATTTCTATATCTTATCCCACACCTTCTCCCTCGTGACGCCACAACGCTGCATGACGTAAGCCTTCTCCGCCGCCGATATTCTTGGATGCTTCTCAGGCAAGTCGCTAATGACAAGTAACCACACGAAGGTCCACACGAGAGCCAGGCCACCGAAGACGTAAAAGACCAGCGGCCAACCACCCAGGATTTCTACGTCACACAACCAGCCGCTTGCAACAAGGGCCAACACGTTCCCGAAGTCAATGCCTGGGAGGATGTAAGCA
>NC_051419.1:6292024-6292128 GCF_015228065.2 Penaeus monodon
ACATTTTTTGGTGGATGATAAGTCGATGATTGGATATTTTTTTCTTTCTCTTAATAGTATAATATTTGATATGTAATTGTTTCTTATCAACATTAGTGTACTAA
>NC_051419.1:6292230-6292437 GCF_015228065.2 Penaeus monodon
TATAACTAGAGCTAATGCCATCACCATTACCACGTGTCATATTCAGATCCTGAACGTGACTTCTCTTTACTATACTAACGTGGAAAGTCACAAGGAAAATCTAAAACCCCCACACGTGCTACCTTGAACAAGGAAGAACAAATGATTTACAACATTAACACTATTTTTTTCAGATGTTTATCAAGTGCTAACACGAGATGATACGTT
>NC_051419.1:6292478-6292568 GCF_015228065.2 Penaeus monodon
CTTGATCGAACTTGGAATTCTTTGGAGGTTGATGAAACTTGATGAACCTTGATGGAGCTACAGGGAACTTGATGGATTAAATTGAAATAG
>NC_051419.1:6293042-6293401 GCF_015228065.2 Penaeus monodon
GATGGAACTTGATGGAATATGATACTTGATGGAACTTAATGGAACTTGAATGAACTTGAATGAACTAGATGGACTGGTTGGAACTTGATAACTTGGTGGAAATAAATAGAAATTGATTGAACTTGATAAACTTGATGAAACATAAGGAAACTCGATAGAACTTGAAGAGACTTGGAAGACCTCGATGGAACTTATAAGACCTTGACGGAACTTGAACGGAACTTGAACGGAACTTGACTGAACTTGAACGGAACCTGAACGGAACTTACCATTATACACAAGGGTAACGAACTTCCCCCTCTCGTCCGGCGGGATCCATGAGGCAAGGAGCGTCGTCATCGCGGGAAAGGAAACGCCCT
>NC_051419.1:6293467-6293685 GCF_015228065.2 Penaeus monodon
GACTTTATCAGTTTTTCTTTTTTTCAAATATTTTTTTTTTTGGTATGTTGATTGATTCCTTTTCAAATCAATATATCTGATATGTCCAAGTCTATTTTTTTTATAAGTATGTAGAAATATTTCGTATATATCAGATCTCTAACGTTTCAGTTTACCAGTATATTGAATAACTATAGTTGTACTTTTGGTTCATTTTTGGGCTCTCGTCCTGGTTTTAG
>NC_051419.1:6294362-6294538 GCF_015228065.2 Penaeus monodon
ACGACCTGCGCCACCACGCTCCGCGACTCGCGCACCAGGGGACGAGCCGTGAGGACACCGCGACCGAAGCCAGCGAAGACCGTCCCCGGTGCTCCGCAGCGCGACGCAGGAGGTGGTGAGATGAGCCGTAAAGAGCGCTGAGGACCGCGTCGCCTCGCCACGCGAACTCGCCGCCG
>NC_051419.1:6294879-6295041 GCF_015228065.2 Penaeus monodon
GCACTAAACTGAGACACAAGAAGACATACCTCTGCAACTCTTAAATTGAGAATGGTGATATTTGCAATACTATCAATATTGATTAAACAAACATAATTAATTCAGCAACGCGAAGCATATCAATTAACATCAGTACCAAAGACGGTCCAAAAACTATACAAA
>NC_051419.1:6295181-6296296 GCF_015228065.2 Penaeus monodon
AGCCATTAATCATCTCTTCAAAACTCACTTCATTACGACTTGTCTCAACCACTTCATAATCATCAGGGAATGGACAGGTGTCAAACGTGGCGTTCCGGCCCGTAGAGTTTTTGGCATCTGACTTAACCATCGCGACAATGGTGATGGAGAGACAGATCCTGACGGCGGACAAGACGGTGAAGCCCAGGAAACCCATGAGTGCCAGGGTGTGCCTCGCTCCCCACCACTCCTTTGGGGGCTCTGAAAGGCAAGGAAATTATTTAGAAAAAAAAATGAATATCAAGACGGGTTTCGTAAACTTGTGTTATGTGTTTGTCAAATCGTCGCTGTTAATTGTGGGTATAGAGGAGAAAGTAAAGGTCATGGGTGGGTGGAAAGAATAATAATGAAATACCCCTTAAAATACCCCGTTTTGTATATTCCTATATTTATCAATGTCTGTGGATAGAGGAACAGGTGAAGTAATGGTCATGAATTATAAAAAAAAGTTTATTTGTTTCCAAAAATATCTCGTTTCATATATTTTCTCCTGATTATCAATTAATGGAGATGAATCTGAAATAATGGACCTAAAAATTTTAAAAACCTCAATTACTCTCTCGATCATCATAGACTATGGTCTGTGTGAAGAGATAATGTTGACGTAATAATGAATCTCTGTGCAATATTTAATTTAGCATTATTTCTAACTTTTCATTGCACAACGATTCCCCCTTTTTGAATGAACTTTATAACACTTTGATCCTTCTATTATCTTTTAAGAATAAAATAAAGCAGAAAAAAAAGAAAATGCCAAAATGAAATTGAAAAAATACGATCTTGTTTTACCTTCTCCAGAGTCTTCACCCACGAGCGCTACTCTGGACGCCCCGACCACAGCCACAGAATCATTTTCTCGAGATGAATCCTCTTTCGCTTCTCTCTGTTCTCCACTCTTTATCTCGATTTCGTTACTTCCTCTTCTTCTTGGCATGGTGTCGACGCCATCATGAATTTCCCTGAAGGAGGTGAGGGTAGTGGGCGCTGGCGGAGTCATGTTCGCGAGGACGTTTCGTGGCCACGTCTGTTACCATGGGTTACAATAAGGTAATGCAAGGGGGGGGGGGGATATTTGA
>NC_051419.1:6298373-6298552 GCF_015228065.2 Penaeus monodon
AAAGGTCTTATTAAATACAAACAAAATAAATACGTTTCAATAGTTGTAACTTTAATTCACTGAAAAAATCTAGATTTTAATATAATTATGAATGACTAGAATAATTATGTACTCATTTAATATCATTTTAGTCACAATTAATATCATATCAGATAATATCCATACTCTTAACCATCTGA
>NC_051419.1:6298675-6298791 GCF_015228065.2 Penaeus monodon
TCGACAGTGAATATAAGGATCGATGGCCAATAAAATGAATAAGACTCACAATAACAAGGAACCCGTAGGAGGAGAGTTCGAAAATCATAATTTTCGGCGAGTAAAAAGGTTAACGT
>NC_051419.1:6299010-6299311 GCF_015228065.2 Penaeus monodon
CTACTTACAGGAAGCAGAGTCCCCCCCGTTGTACAGTCACCCCCGGATTCACTCGGACTGTCTCTCGCTCATTCACCACTCTCACACTGCCACCCTTTCCCTGGCAACACTGCTATTTATATCTTAAAAAAGAAGAGAAAAAAAAGTAAATGGACGTGTCATCCTTATTTTTTTTTCTTTTTTTATGGGTAACCGGGATGCTACGTCACTACATGCGTGGGTGGGTGTGATGCTGCATGTGGCTAAAAAGATGAGAGGGTGCGGCCGTGAATTTTCATTCGAATATTAAATACATGTATGG
>NC_051419.1:6299676-6299748 GCF_015228065.2 Penaeus monodon
TAATATATAAGTAATATAAGGAGAATAAGTGAAAAGTAGGAGTAGAAGATGAAGAAGTAGGAGAGAATGAGA
>NC_051419.1:6300656-6300870 GCF_015228065.2 Penaeus monodon
TCAGATTTTTCACTTGATCATTCTATTCATTTTTTCTTCACTGACTTACATGGAATCATTTTACATCAATTTTATCAAAATCATCATAAACGGCTGTTGGTGAGAGACAAATGGCCGCTGTTAAATTAATGTTAAATTAATGTTTAAATTACATAATCAGCTATTTATAAAAGTCATTGGACAGATATGTATTAAAGCCTTGATTTGCTGGATA
>NC_051419.1:6300898-6301034 GCF_015228065.2 Penaeus monodon
GTCCAGATATTATTACCGTTTTCGTTAGAATTACTTTTCCTTATCTTAATTTCTATCGATATAATCCGTAGTTTCTACATATTATTACGGTTATCAAATTTATATCTCATAAGTTTTGAGGGATATAATTCCTGTC
>NC_051419.1:6302162-6302532 GCF_015228065.2 Penaeus monodon
TGATCTCTCCTCTGCTTTCTTGTTTCCTCTATCCTTTCCGTGCTCTTCAATTTCTTGTTCTTTTTAATATTTCTTTCCAGTTGAGGGTAAACGAAACACGTTTTTTTTTGTTAAGGTATCATCTATTTATTTGTCTGTAAGATGCTATAACAACATTGCTTGTGACACAAATCTCCTGAAGTTTGACTTCGACTAGATATGTTAACAACATCCAAGAGAAACTCAAATGAAATAAAGAAAAGGAAACTTTATTTACGTCTTTTTAAAGTGATTCTTATATTATATATATATTGCACTTCACCAACTTAATACACTGAATATGTCAATTAATCTCTCATCTTTTCGATTCTGGAAAACAAATATGAAAATC
>NC_051419.1:6302648-6302888 GCF_015228065.2 Penaeus monodon
TGACGAGGGCACACACTATAAGGTCTTAGTCACTAATAGGTGAGTGATTTTCTTTAAGGACTCGACTAATTGCCTAAGATGTCTAGCTAATGAGTGTTAAAGAGAGCGACAGTGTCTTAAAGATCTTTGTGTCTCGCTATGCATTAGCTGCATGAAGGTGTGATTTCGCCTGGCTACGAGAGAGCAGGGATCTTGCCACGCCTTCCTGTGGAGTCAGTGTGAATAAAAGCTAAAGAAGTC
>NC_051419.1:6303112-6304018 GCF_015228065.2 Penaeus monodon
GACCAAGCCCTCAGATGTTAAGCCAAGCAGGACTTACATATGACTAAGAGAACGCCTGGAGCTATTGCTAATATACATTCTTAAACTTGGTTTATTTAATACCTCAAAAAGGCCTCGGAATCAAAGCATCTTTCTTGTTTTTTTTTTATAAATTTTTCATTTTTTAGGGAGCAAAAATAATAATCTGCGTGATTCTACTGAATGTGTAGACCAAATTTTTCTTCTATTTTGGCTATCTTAAAAGGAAAGTGTTTCGCTTGTAGTCTTACTTTTGCGTGTGTTTTCGATAACCTAGAAAATCCTCATTTCTTTTTTTAAAAGGGGATTATACTAAGAATGATGTAACTACGCCCATGTTGCAGATTCACGATTCAACAAGTGGTTCATGTTGCAAGAAACGGTTGCACTGGGAGGGGCAAGGAGGGTGGGGGCACATACATGTTGTTTACCCACAGGCGAATGCAACACATTAGTCCATTCAAAAGGACAAAAACTGACACGTAAATACAGTTTACTTCATCTCCTCAGCAACAATGTGAAGGGCTACAGCACACTGCACTTCAATGTTGCAGAGATCACAACTTGCAAATAATCTATATATATGTATATCACTTTCACACCGTCACGAATAGATGTTTTCTTTATTTTATCTTTAAAAAATTATGTCTATCTCTAAGTAACAGTTAGTTTCGTACACATTTCGAAAACAAAGAACAGAAAAGAATGTATATATCAATACTATCTGTAAACATGAGTAAGGTTTAAAGTATTCACAAGATGAATAACTTTTCGTAAAATATGTGAGTCAAATCCTTACCTAATATATTATGGAACTCGAGTGACCTACATAAACCGAGCATTATCAAGACTACAAAATCAGAATAATATCCGACCTATTCGCTACAC
>NC_051419.1:6304140-6304656 GCF_015228065.2 Penaeus monodon
GTCGTACATTATTGCAACTCGGCAAACTTTTAGGTGTGATGCCAGAAATACATCTTTGATTGGCCAAATAAACAGTGACGTTGAAGTCTCAACAGCCACTGAATGAAAGGACAGTGACGTTGTTCATATCTGACTGGTGATTGGTCGTGAGAGTTGTGACGTATGATTCAAAATGGGATGTCCTTTCCAAGCGCCGCCGGTGTCCAATGTCCTTCCTTTCTTGAGCTTTGAGACAGTAGTGTTCGAGGAGACATAAGGGGGAGACGTACAAGGTTATGACTCCTCTCACAGACACGTTAAAGACTTTATCTTTATCTCACTGGCAGTGGCCGGCAACACGTTTTCTCTTTGGTATTCCGTTTTCTGTAAATTTTCCTGTCAAACCAGCTTCCCATTTTCTTTCTTGTTTTTCTTTCACTTCCGTCCTTTCCCATAAACTGTTATAACCACAAGGAGAAAACTTCATGTGTTAAGACTTTCCTGGACATGCCATTTAATTTTAATTGTCATTGCAGG
>NC_051419.1:6304731-6305418 GCF_015228065.2 Penaeus monodon
GTATGTATGTAGATACATATCTAAAAATGTCACACGGAAAAACACATAAATGTCCATTCTTTATACTGGGGCGAAGAGTCAGTGTCCAGTCCACCTCTCATCCACAAAAAAGCAAAAACTCTCACAATGTCCCCATATTTCATAGTTTCCGCTACAGGAAAGAACACCAACAAAAGAATGCCGTCCATTTTCGTTATCCTTTCCAATTCTCCTTCCCTGTATACAAGTCCATGACGATCCAAACACGAAGAACCAAGCAACAACACTTTCTCAATGGCGGGTTTTCCGTGCTGACATACACGGCCCAAACGACCTTCCTCTTTGCGGCCTCGACCTTTCCTGACCTCTCCCTGATCCAGCTCTTTCTCTGACCCGATCTTCCCCGGGGTTAAGTTGCTTCATGGTGACTGTAACCCGCGGAGGAGGAGCGGGGGGGGGGGGGACACGGGGGAGGGCGTCGAGTCGACATCACCGCCGAAATTTCGGGCTGCGTTCGAATCCTCTCCGACTCGCGTCTTGGGCTGCGTCTCGAACTGCCACACCTTTCACTCAGTCTGTTATTTGTCTCTTTATTTTAAAGTCTGATGACCCAGTATTTCAAATCAGTTATCACTCTCGATGGCGATTTTTTTTTACATTTTTATTTACCTAATAAAAGACAACAGTAATACCAAAATCAATAAGAGA
>NC_051419.1:6305865-6306027 GCF_015228065.2 Penaeus monodon
CAGGTGATCCAAGCCATCAGGAAGGATCCGAACGCAGGCGCGGAGTTCAGTGCTTTCTGCATTTCGCTCTCGCAGATGCCGCCAGCTGAGGGGGAGACAGGGACGTGTGTCAGCTTTGTGCCGTCGAGGAATGTCTTGGAATCAGCCTCACTTATATAATAA
>NC_051419.1:6306130-6306614 GCF_015228065.2 Penaeus monodon
ATTTTAAAACATATGTCTACCACAAATTTTAAAGAAAATTATTTTCCAGCAACTAGCAGACCCATTGTCAGTGTGGTATAGCAATGCTTAAAAATAAGTCTAGTCTAGTCCACTTTTACCCAAGTCATGACCTATCCACCCACAAAATTTCGTCACAATCCGACAATAATTAAAGGTAATAAAAAAGCAAAAAAAGAAAAAAAGAAAAAAAAAACTATAAGTAAAAAAGAAAAGGCTAATAAAAAACAAAGCTAATAGTAACAAAACACTCCGCTTACTCTGCTTTTCCCTTAGCATCGGCATGAGTTCGTTCCAGAAGGCGCATGCTGTCGCTCTGGGACCTTTGCCCACGCTACGGCTGGTTGGATTCCACTCGTAGTAGCGGGGGTGAGCGCGCGTGTAGATTGGCCACTCGTCTTCGTAGTCCACAGGGCGTCTGGGGGGGGGAAAGAGAGGGGGTGGGGGAAGGTTAGAGGGGGCTAGG
>NC_051419.1:6306781-6307064 GCF_015228065.2 Penaeus monodon
ATTCGAGAATAAGTATAACACTAATCACTACACTCTGTAGCACTGAGTATCCTTATACTATCGAATAAGGAAAGGCGGAAACTGTCAGCCCCACTTATAATGGTATAAGACATTGATATTTATACTTATAACAGTTTATGCTTAAGATAAAAGTAGTTTCTATCTTAATAATCATATTATATTTAAATCTGTGTCAAATATAAATGCACACCAGTTCATGTACCTGTTTATACACATGTGTATATATCATTTTTATATCCCCTTTTCTTTTAGGAACTCCTTA
>NC_051419.1:6307287-6307594 GCF_015228065.2 Penaeus monodon
TACCTCTTCCGCACTCTCTTTGTCTCTGTCTCTGAGACACTCCTCCCTCTCCTCGCTGTCGTTGTGAGTTCTCTGACTCGTCTTGAGGCGCGAACTGTCTGATATCAGAGTGACGGAGGAATTCGCTGTACGCATGGTTGAGAGGTTGGACTGGAGAGGCAGCCGAACAGTAGGATTGCAGGTGGGAACTGGGTGATGGAGTCTTGAAATGAGGAGACGTATGAAGGACTGAGGTGGGAAGGTAGATTGATGCGAGTGTAGATGGAGTAGATGCAGGATGACTTGCAGGCATGATACAAATAGATAG
>NC_051419.1:6307641-6308494 GCF_015228065.2 Penaeus monodon
TAATCCGTTAATGTGGCTGTTCCTCTGAACATTTTACTTCCAATCTGCTTTCGGTGTATGTATAATGTTTCATCAGTTAAGTTATAATAAGGGTTATATATAGCTTATGTAAACCATACTTACTGCCTATTGTGCTTCATGTTTAGTCTTATTTTCTTCTCCCCCCCAAAAAAATAGAAAAAAAAAATTCATGATCTTTTTTAATTTTTGATGACGATAATTTTTTTTACATCCTGCAGAAAATGGCAGTACTTGAAATCATGCAAGTACTGTGTCCCTGCTTTTAGATATATATTATACACTGCAACAGGTTTTAGTGTTGATATATGGAAAGTGGATGCGAACATAGTATATAAACCAATAGGCTTTTTAACCAAGAAAGAAGGGCCTTGCTTCTAGATGAACTCAATATACGGTCAGTAATAGCAAACGCTGTGGTACCAAAGGAATAACATTCAGCGTAATTTAACAAAGACAAAAGTATGTTACTAAAAATATATATAACTAGCTCTTAGTATTTTGTCTTTATCTGTGGACAGAATAGACGCACATAAAACAGATGAGTCAATGATCAAAGAAGATAAATATATACCATTACGTAGCAAAAGTAAGTTGGTATCAATTTCATATTATTCTGTAAAAAGAATGAGTAAAACAAAATCAAATTAACCTTCATAGGGCGCTAATAACACATGACCTTTTGTCACTGCGCCTCTTGTAGCTAATTGATGAATCTAACCTCAACATCCATATTAAAATAGAGTTTTCTTGTCAGCTTTAACCCCCTGTAAAGTTTATGTCAGAGTGTTTGTCTATAAGAAAAAAAGCGATTAACTCTAAATTCCATTCCTTT
>NC_051419.1:6309078-6309187 GCF_015228065.2 Penaeus monodon
CATATGGAGGGGCTGGTGTGGCAGTTGCCTACCCCCAGGGCACTGATTGCCCCCTCAAGGTCTGGTTTGCCTCCCACCCCGAGGGGAACACTCCCACGATTTGTTTTGC
>NC_051419.1:6309256-6309340 GCF_015228065.2 Penaeus monodon
AGTTTTCTCGAGGGGCTCGCAGCGCACCAGAAACTGAATGTGCCCACGCTCGCCATCCTACCCCTCCCCTCAACAAAAAGCTGA
>NC_051419.1:6309451-6309835 GCF_015228065.2 Penaeus monodon
ATCTTAAAGCTTTATCGTTTCCAAACGATTACAACAACGGATTATTTGAGTTAGTGCAAAAAATAACGTTTTCTATTAACTCTTCTATCTCAAAGAAAACGTAAATATGTTTAAGGTAGGCTAAAGCATTTACATATATATTTAATAAACCTACACGTATCCTTGAAAAGTAATAAGATAAAATTCATAAGAGTAAAAAAATATATAGTTTACCACAGCTAACGATGCAAAATTGCACCTAAAAGATAAAAAAAGTGACAGCTAAAGTATATATACATCTTTTTTTATATATTCCGTTCATGTTCCTCATCATGAGATCAAGACATAATAGTAACCTGTGGTCGTGTCGTGATCTTTGGAACTCATATTATGATAAAGCTTTGC
>NC_051419.1:6309871-6310010 GCF_015228065.2 Penaeus monodon
TGTTTTGCAGACGGATTGGGAGTTATCTCAACTAACTATTATATGAGTTTATTTTGATATACATTACGGGTTATTTCTAAGGTTATTTCTGTCTGAAAAATAATAGCAAAGTCTGCGGCCATGCAATATCATTCAAACA
>NC_051419.1:6310576-6311582 GCF_015228065.2 Penaeus monodon
ACCTTCCACCCACTATATAACATCCTTATGCATAAAAAAAAACGTTTCCTCACCCCTCCCCCTCCTTCTCCCTGGTCTTAAGAAATGCATCTTAGGCCCGTTTCCCCCACGTTATCCTAATTGGACCTCCATGCGAGAGAAGTTAAGTGGCGTTTTAGATCTTGGCTGGAAGGGTGTCGCCGTGTTCTGGTGAAAGGCGGTTGAACTTCTGACCTTACGTGGGGTGTATGACCTCGCTCGACCTTGGGGAAATGCCGTTGATAATTAAGGCGAGGCGGAGTTTGTGTTTTGTTTAGACATGTGCATGCGTGTGGTTGAGTTTGCGTGTGTGGGAGTGCGCTGGATGCCGTGCGGGTTACGACCTTGAAGCTTTAGTGTCTTGGGTGGCTTTGTCTATGAATATGTTCGTATTAACAGCGAGTCATAATATATTTTATGAAGGTTAAAAGTGTATATTGCCTAGCTGCGTTTGTGCGAATGTTTGTCCCGTGCGTATTAACAGCAAGTTATAAGGTACTTTGAGACAGTTCAAGCCTAGATTTGTTGTCTTCGTGTTTGTGCTTGTCAATAGCATATCATGTTGCACTCTTAGATTTAAAGTGCTTAGTATCTAGATGTGATTTGTCTATGTGCCTGTCTATATGTATTAAAAACATCCATGAAGCATACTTTAAGATTTATCGTTAATATTGTAAACTGTTTTATTTACCTTGTGTCTAAATTTATGCATTTTCGTATCATAAGCGTATAATACTATAATCTCGTTTCTTTTTGCATCGCTTAATCTCTCTATCTAATTTAACCGTCCATTTTCCTCGTTAGGCCTTGATTAATTTGCAAAGTGCTTATATTTAGCTTACATATTGAAGTTTTTATAATATTAATAATAATATATTTTTTAGATCCGTAGTATGTTAATACCTTTCTAAAGTGATTCATCTTTGCTGTGTTTTTCAGAGTGAAACAGGAAGACAAGACCAGATAATTCAAACCGTATTTATAATCT
>NC_051419.1:6313144-6313275 GCF_015228065.2 Penaeus monodon
AACGTTAATTAATTTCTCGTGAAAGCTGACTCGGAGCCCCGACAGGCAAAACATCCTTGCAACCTTGCAGACTGCAAATGGATTCCTCTCAGAAATTCATTTTCTTCGTCTGGAGACAAGAAAGAAGGAGG
>NC_051419.1:6313789-6313962 GCF_015228065.2 Penaeus monodon
CGCAGCTAAACTCACATGCGTGAAGAAATAGTAATAAACATCATCGCAGTTCTCAGCATACAACTGGGCGAAGAGGTTGGTTGGGCACACGAAGAAGTAATCGCCAACAACGTCCGAAACGGCCTTCTGGTTCAGGTATCCATTCTGCATGTCTTCCCAGCTCGTGTACTGCG
>NC_051419.1:6314684-6314973 GCF_015228065.2 Penaeus monodon
ATGAAAAGTTGGGACATACGCAGATGCCGAGAATCAAAGGACTGAAACAGACAGTGATAATAATGATAAGTTGACCGGAACTGACCTGGAAGATGATGGCTTCTCTCTCTACCGCCGACCAGTCCTTGAAAATTTCGTTTATGATCTCCAGAAATTCTTCCCTTCTGAGATGGTTCTCTCCGTCCTTCTTGAAATATTTCAAGAAGTCGTAAAGTATGAAGAAAGTACCTGAGGAAAAAAGAAAAAGGTTTTATTTATCTTATTTTTTTGAGAAATTCTTTTGAAAGGG
>NC_051419.1:6315320-6315843 GCF_015228065.2 Penaeus monodon
ATTCATACGTCGATGTCATGGTAACCTTCCGTTGATATTTGATAACCTTTCTCTTGAATGAAGCCGAAAATGTCAGTAATTACGTAACTACTGCTTATGCGTATACCTGATAAAGAGGAGACTTGATAAAAGAAAATACACCTGTGATATGGTAGCGATAACAAGGTAATGAGGACAATGAGGATAAAAAATGAATCGTTGCAGCTGATTATCGTGATGGAAAGGGGAATCTAATATATCTTTTATTATTTTTTTTTAGCAAGATAATGACCAAATGACGGCATAGATTTAAAATTAACTATAGCGATTACCTTAATTGCTTTGTATGAAAAAAAAACGAATTAGCTATTTTAGAGATCCTTTTATATCAGGTAACTCCATATGCTATAGAGTTTTGGTTTTGTTATGGTTATATGTAAACAGTCAAAAGTAGGTTTACAAATTGTACAAAAAATAAAAACCTTATATTAAGTAATCATGACTAAAGATCTATTTGCATAATGAAATTAGACATATCAGACGC
>NC_051419.1:6316804-6317002 GCF_015228065.2 Penaeus monodon
CATAAGAAACACACCCAGCATGACAGACCATAAAGAACACCCCTTCTTATGGTGTGTATTTCCTTAGGTAACTGACGCCTCTTAGGCCGTGAGAGTGAGGTGGTCTGACATTTTCATTTCCTTCTACAGAACATTCCATTTGGAAATTCTATTTATATGTTTATCTCCTTCTGCTGGTGGGGTTACGTGACTACTTAA
>NC_051419.1:6317343-6317503 GCF_015228065.2 Penaeus monodon
GGGGAAAGAGGAAATCAAAAGAAAGGTCTCTACCGCACCGTCACCATCAACCACACAACTTTTTCCTTCGTCCACCTGATGAGAAATGATTTACAATACATGGCAACAGAGCTTCCCTACATCAAAGGTTAGTACAGGAGGGGTATAGGGGAACGGGGTT
>NC_051419.1:6318380-6318520 GCF_015228065.2 Penaeus monodon
AAGGGGAGGTAGAAAGCCCCCCTTTTTTCGATCAGGTATGAATGGTTTCTTTAGATACCGTGAGGCGGCAAGGCTAAGACGGGGAGGAGACACTGTAGCGGCTCAGAGGACCGTGTTGGCCCATCTACGTGTATGTGAAC
>NC_051419.1:6318601-6318692 GCF_015228065.2 Penaeus monodon
AAAAGTTAACAGTACTTTTGTTTTAATGTTGATATGTAATAAAAAGTACCAAGTAAATATCTCAAATCACGCCACAAGAAGAATTTTCGAT
>NC_051419.1:6318970-6319205 GCF_015228065.2 Penaeus monodon
GCATCTTGGGACCCGGCACACCTGATTCCCCCCGCCCCCCTTGACCCTCCCTTTCATCACCCCCTCCCACCCCCCCGTCACGTGGCCACCTGACACCGGGAACGAAACTCTACACTATGAATTATTCCGCTTGCTAATCTCAAACTCCGAAATCCCTTCGCGAGCCTCAAGTTTTCGGTCGCGTGGATTGTGGGGACAAGACTAGGCTTTTAGAGGCGAAATTAACGCAAAAGAA
>NC_051419.1:6320827-6321001 GCF_015228065.2 Penaeus monodon
CATAATGAAAAGCAAGTGTCCCCCAACTGCCAGCCCCATTAGTCTCGTCCCCATAGCCACAAAGCGTGAAAGAGAGGGAGAGAAAATCCAAAATTAAGCTGAACATTGTCACCTACTTGAGTAAAATTCAACATTGAAAGCCTTCTTTTTTAGAGCCAAAGGGGAAGCCACAAA
>NC_051419.1:6321066-6321380 GCF_015228065.2 Penaeus monodon
CAAGAACAGCTTCTTCCTGTAATTTCCAGAAGTTTATAAAGTCAGAGAGTTAGCCCATTGTAATGCGAAACAAAAGAGGATCGGTCTGGCCGTTGTCGTTGGGAATCCAAGACTCCACTCCCCGTTCTGGATTATGATTTCGAATCCTCTAAGAGTGACTTCTCTCTCCCCATCTACTCGGTGACACGCGGCTGAGATGTGCGCGGGGGTTTCTAGGTATTTATCTCTTTTGTCCTTTTTTACTTCCTACTTTTTACTTTTTTTCTCTTAATTATCACGAAACCAGTACCTATTGCACTAACAGTCTTTCATCT
>NC_051419.1:6321424-6321624 GCF_015228065.2 Penaeus monodon
TCGAAATTTTCTCTTATTTTGCTCATATCTTTGGTACTGATTTAAATAAGAAAAAAAAAGTACTACTACTATACTTTCACTGTACTTACGTCTTTCACCGTCCTTTACATACAAAAAAAAGTCAAAATCAAAGTCACACCGCCTGAAAGGGGTGGTTGAGGTGGGGGTAGGTGCACAAGCCTACTATATGTTCACCCCCC
>NC_051419.1:6321657-6321742 GCF_015228065.2 Penaeus monodon
GCAGACTGAACGAAGAATGGAACGTTTCCGCGTCTGACCAACCATTGTCCTGGTGCTCATTAAGCCTTGTCTGGCTATTGGCATT
>NC_051419.1:6321825-6322056 GCF_015228065.2 Penaeus monodon
TTTGTTTACTTGGAATTTTCTTCCCTTTTATTTGTTTCATTTTATTTATTTATCTTTAAACGGGTTGTTTTCCTGAATCATATTTCCTGTCTCTTGCGCGCACTCTCTCACTCTATCATTCTCTGTCTGTTAATCTGATTGAATATGTCTCTGTTTACCTTTGTGCCTCTCTTTATCTCATCTTGTTTCCTTTTGCCTGTTTATTTGATTTATCTCTGTTTTTGTCTGTCG
>NC_051419.1:6322301-6322377 GCF_015228065.2 Penaeus monodon
ATTCCCTTTTTATTCACCCTGTTTGCAAACCCCACAAAGCCAGCAAATGCCTCCTGTAATGAATTTCAAATCAGCC
>NC_051419.1:6322663-6322750 GCF_015228065.2 Penaeus monodon
GACACAATACTGCTTATTCAATGATTTCAAGGCCATGAAAGTCCCTCGTCTTCACCTCAGCCTTTGTGGGATTTCGCGCTGGCCAAC
>NC_051419.1:6323096-6323175 GCF_015228065.2 Penaeus monodon
AATTTACCTAAGTTCTGTGTTTCACGACGACTGTTTTTCTTTTCTCTTCTATTAAGAACGTACTACGTGAAGGTAGTGT
>NC_051419.1:6323640-6324170 GCF_015228065.2 Penaeus monodon
CTCTTGAACTCCTAATACCGAAATGAATCCCAAATAATTAAGCCAATTTCTCTTCTTTAATTGCTTCCGTACTGCCGTCTAGTTCTATACTTATTGGATCAAAAGTTCCATTCTGTTGCTAATAAGAATGTAGAACCAAAACACCTGAGGCTCGAGAAGCGAAACACCAGGAGGCCTATTTTTGTTTTTGTAGTTAGTAAATTCGGTAGTTTGTAACTGTTAAGGTGTTTGTTTCAATCCCTTTATTGACTTGTAGAACATGAATTGTAGTAAAATCAGGTTTTTAGGTTTTGTATTACTTATATCAATGATAATTCTACTTTTAACAAGTGCGGATACAGTAGTAGAAGCTCGTATTCTTTTGATAGAAATCAACATGTATAAAATATAGACATTTCAATATGTAAAGGATATTATTATATCTGCGCATCTCCTTCCAAAAATTCCTCGTTACACGTTTCAAAACAATAGACCCTCTTTTTTTTTACTCATCTCAAAGGAAAAGAAGTATTTCACATTACCCACAGTCT
>NC_051419.1:6324210-6324406 GCF_015228065.2 Penaeus monodon
CTTGAGCGCATAAAAGTGGTTCTCTCAGGTAACTCGTCCCTCCGGAGTAGCTCTACCCCCCCCCCCCCCCCGACCAGCCTTCCACACGAAGACGGCTGATTAATGAAGTCATCCTCCCAGCACGAGGCCCGTTTCCTATTTGGGTTGCCTTTTCTCTTCTTGTTTTTATTTTTACTTTTCTTATTATTTGGTTTTA
>NC_051419.1:6325421-6325609 GCF_015228065.2 Penaeus monodon
TTTTTTAAATTGCGCTTTAATTTATCTGAAAAAAAAACCGGAGTAAGTGAAATACGACGTAACATGTCCGTAGAGTTATATATACCGATCGTATACTGTAGTTTAACGACGACGATAATTTCTTAACTTGATTATAAGAACAGAGAGAGAACATAGTGAGAGACAGACAGACACACAGATATATATAT
>NC_051419.1:6325658-6326053 GCF_015228065.2 Penaeus monodon
GAGAGAGAGAGAGAGGGAGAGAAAATGCGTAGATACACGACAAAAATGGAGATAAGATATGAGCGAGAAAGAAGAGTATTACTAGCCTATTTTGTGCGATGTATTCTTGCCGATACCTATTTAAGTACCTACCTTGTTATACGTCTGTTTGTATATCTATCCATCTGGCATTTTTTTTTCTTCTCTTTCATAATCTGAGGTCATCACGTATCAAACGATTTGCCCTTGGAAAATACAAAATTTTATTTTCCTATCGCTCCCGCTCTATATTATTGGCTACCGCTTCATTCGCCTCCTACGCCAAATAATTAATCATTTTGGCCCGAAAAGACTTCTATTTTGGTAAAAAGGTCGACACCCAGTGACCTAAAATTAGATTCTCTCTAACCCGGGGT
>NC_051419.1:6326139-6326324 GCF_015228065.2 Penaeus monodon
GGTTAAGGGTAGTGGGTGTCATTGAAAAGGATCTCCTCCTCCTCCCCCCCTATCCTCTTATACCTACCCCCCCCCCCCACACACACACACCCGCGCTTCACCAACGTTGAAAGGCCTCGTTGGTTGATGTGAACGGGAGAAGGGTTCGAAGAAATGAACATTTTACGAAGAACACGTGGGTTATG
>NC_051419.1:6326422-6326764 GCF_015228065.2 Penaeus monodon
TTGTTTCCTTTCCCTCTTCAACCCAAAGAAAAAAAGAAAACGACACAACTCTTAAATGGGTAACTGACATAAAGCAACGAAAAACTTTAACAGCTCTCACCATAGGGCAGAGGAATACACGACCGGTATACTGCACAGCAATGAAAGGGACTGAGTTTGGGCAGCAGTTTCCATGAACAGAGTTTGCCAATAGTTGATGGAGAGTTTGCGAAAGTAAATTTGTAAATTCTCAAACAGAGTATGGGGAAATTTGCAGGGAAATTGCACTCTTGGTAAAATAATGTCGTGTTATGCTACTGGTAGGAAATCTGTTAATTCGTTGTGTGGAAAAAATAGATGATA
>NC_051419.1:6327498-6327574 GCF_015228065.2 Penaeus monodon
CTTAGCATATCATCACAATTATGAAAGATACCAATTCATAATTATAAAAAGAAAATAAACTCCGTCCTCCCTCTTC
>NC_051419.1:6327698-6328322 GCF_015228065.2 Penaeus monodon
TCCAATTAAAATCGTGAACATCTTATTTTCCTTTTTTGCTGACGCGTCTCCCCCCCCCTATCCCCAAGGTCCCTGAAAATCTGCCAGGCAAAGACAGGATCAGAGCGAGGTCTTTGAGCCGGAAGCAATGGCCTCCTGTCCCGAGCTGCCGGGGGCGGAATCGTGTGCAGATGTAGGTGGGTGGGTGAAGCTGGTGGGTGCAGGCGGTGAGGTGGTGGGTGCAGGTGGTGAGGTGGTGGGTGATGAGGTAGTGGGTGTAGGTGATGAGGTAGTGGGTGCAGATGGTGAGTGAAGGTGTAGGTATCGGTGCAGGTGGTGGGTGAAAGGTGGTAGTGGGTACAGGTGGATTTAGGTGGATTGTGGTGGGTGTAGGTACAAATGGTGGGTGACAGGTGGTGGATGCAAGTGGTTGGTGCAGGTGTTGATGGGTGCAGGTGAAAGGTGAAAGGAGGTGAGTGAGAGGAATGGTGGGTGCAGGGGGTGGGTGCAGGTGAATAAAGCAGGTTGAAAATAGGTGATTAGGGATTAACTGTGTAGAAAGGACTAAAAGATAGATAATGATTAGGATTAGGCTGATGATTGGAACTGAATTAGATAAATGAATATACGTTTGTTAGGTTTGAG
>NC_051419.1:6328565-6328895 GCF_015228065.2 Penaeus monodon
AATTATGAAAAAAAATATAGATAACTATTTAGACGGAGAAAAATATATCGCAGTGGTGATTGGTTCTCGACACATGTACGGCGAAAATTAACATATAAATAGGCCTATGTATCAGTCCGTAATTCAATCAGCGACTGAAATGAAATTCGAGCATAACCTGTTTGCAAAGGGCGATAAAATATCAGCCTCGTCAATAATCCTCTGGTTTTCGCGAGGTTAGGGGTTGGGCGTATCATGGGAGAGGGAGGGGGGGGGGGAGAGGGTGTTAGGGAAATGCGATTGAGAGATTTATTGTGAACGATTTAGTTGTAGATCATATATCTATATGAA
>NC_051419.1:6329076-6331028 GCF_015228065.2 Penaeus monodon
TTGCGTGTGTGTGCGTGT
This sequence comes from Penaeus monodon, assembly GCF_015228065.2. Lineage (NCBI taxonomy): Eukaryota > Metazoa > Arthropoda > Malacostraca > Decapoda > Penaeidae > Penaeus > Penaeus monodon. The sequence continues at coordinate 6,329,095 of NC_051419.1, forward strand.
GTAGGAAAGCTCATGCTTAAGGAGCTCTTACTATTACTTTGTGATTATTTTCTCTGCTGCAGAGAGCGCAAGACAGAGAGAGGCAAGAGACAAGCTTTACCTTCGTCCTTGTTGGACCCGAGGAGCACCTCGGTCTTCTTGCACTCGCCCCTCTGGATCATCTCCATGGGGTCGTCGGGCAGGAAGGCGCCGTCCACGATGGGCGTCGACGGGAACTGCAGGATGCCGCCGTAGCTGTTCCACTGCTCGATGGAGATGGTGGCCGCGTCCACTCGCCGCATGCACTCCATCACGCGCGACGGGTCCTCGGTCACCAGCGAGGAGTTGCACTTGCAGTCGTCGACGAGCTTGAGGGCGATGTCGTAGGCCTTGTCGGCGGACATGATGGCCCAGGGGTTGTTGGGGACGCCCGACTGCAGGATCACCTTGTCGAACAGGTCGATGGACACGGGCGACAGCAGGTGGAAGGCGGCGGAGCTGGCGCCGGCCGACTCGCCGAAGAGCGTAATGCGCTCGGGGTTCCCGCCGAAGTAGGGAGCGTTGTCCTTGATCCACTTCATGGCGAGGGCCTGGTCGTACATGCCCTGGTTGCCCGGAGCCTCGTCGATGTCCAGGTAGATGTATCCGAAGGCCCCGACGCGGTACTGCATGGAGGCCACGATGAAGTTGTTTGCGACGGCCATGAGGTCGCCGTCGTACACCTCGAGGGTGGACGTCCCGGCCATGTACCCGCCTCCGTAGATCCACACCAGCACCTCCGCCGGTTTCGCCCCCGGCTCGCGCAGGCTGGCGGGCACCCACAGGTTCAGGTAGAGGCAGTCCTCAGAGAGCTCGGTGTTGGGGTTCCACATCTCCTCGCCCTCGAAGCCGGGGAACGAGGCGTAGGCCTCCTGGATGCAGGATTTGGGCAGGGTCGTGGCGTCAAAGATGCCGTGCCATGGGTCGATGGGAACGGGTTTCTTGAAGCGCAGGTCTCCCAGGGGCGGCTTGGCGAACGGGATGCCCAGGAACACGTCTACGTACTCGCCCAGCACCTTCTCCCTGAAGCCCCTCACGAGGCCCGTCTTGGTCTGCACGACGAGCGCGTCCTTCGTCCGGGCCGTCTTCACCTTGCGGCCCTTGTCTTCCCTGCGGGGTTCGTTCACCTTCGAGCGTGGAGGAGTTGATGAGGCTGTTGTGCAGGTCGGTGGCGGCGCACAGGCCCAGCACGGCGGTCAGCACCAGCGCTAGCCGGAAGTACGTGTTGACCTGGACCGTCATGGCGTCGAGGTCGAGCGGGCTGACTATCACAACTTGCTCATGAGTCTGATCACGACGTCGAAGTTCGCAGCAGACGTGCCGCCTTCACCATCACCTTCGCGCCCCAGCACGCTCGCGCCCGCGTCCCGGGAGGCGCCCGAAAACGTCCTTCGCCTCGCCCTCGGCCGACGCGCTCCGTCTCCGGGCTCGGGACTCGTTCGAAGCGCTCTAAGCTCGAGTCAGTGGGCGCCGAGGGGGTCCTGTCCGCCCCACCTCGTCTCGCCGTCCGTCGCTCCCTCGCCCGCGTCACTAGCACGCAGCGTCCTGGCCTGAGGCGGCTTCTGTGACGGCTCCTCGCGCTCGTGGCCTCTCCTCCGCCTCCGTCATGGCAGTCGAGGAAGTAATCTGAAAGGCAAGGAAAAATATGCCTGTGTGAGTAATTAAGGGACGCGAAGAAAACATGGCTAACATGCAAGTCCATTTCACTGGCCGCCGAGATGCCATTGTGCTGCGAGACAAAGGCTGTTGCTGCCTCCTAATGTCATGTGTGTTGACCTCTTGCACCCTCGCTAAGCACGCTCTATGCGAATTAAAGCAAGTGAAAGAATTACAGACAGACGAGGTGGAGGGAAATAACCATTAAGGGGAATCGAAAAGTATAGAAAAACTCTGCATAGATATTTGCACACAGTGAA
>NC_051419.1:6331482-6332087 GCF_015228065.2 Penaeus monodon
TCGCCCTTTCCCCTCCCCCCCCCCAAAAAAAAAATGCATGGAAGGTTCTTTTTACTCAGGTAACTGGGAAATTCTGTAGATAGATAAACCAGAGTAGATATACGGAAAATATTATGAGTGAATTAGATTTATGCTTCTAGTCGATAATATATTGGCACAAATAAGTGAAAAATGAGAAAAAGGAAAACGGCAAAAACACGAAGAAACACAAAAGAAGTAAGAATGGTAGTAGATTTATTTGAAAGAAAAAAAAATGTAGGAAACTGAAGAGGAATGATGACACAGAGGTAAAGAGAGAATGGATAAAGAGGAGGTAAACAGACAAAGAAAAAAACAAGATTAAGCAGAACTTATTAAGCAAATACAAACTCTTTGTAAGAAAATAACAAATACAAAAGCAATAGGGCAAAAAGAATGTCGAGAGATATAGAAACAAGGTAAAAAAAAAAAAATACACATGAAGGAGAAAACGAATGAAACAGTACACAGAAGAACAAGGTAACAGAGACACCTCCTCTTGGCCCTCAGGCTACACACAACTCTCCAAGAGGACAAAGTTCTTCACAATGGTTGTAGCTGCTGGAGAAAAGACACGTCGTCAGAAG
>NC_051419.1:6332680-6333165 GCF_015228065.2 Penaeus monodon
ATAGATGAACAAGGAAAGAAGTAAAAAAAAAAAAAATTCGGCAGTCGATTACGATATTGGATAATGGGTCTCTTGACGTTCTGTGAGCTGAAGGAGGGGAAAGGAGGGGGTAAAAGGGGTGTGGAGGGGAAGGGAGGGGGTAAAGTGGGTGTGGAGAGGTGAGGAATGGGTGAAGGGGTGGGGGTGAAGGGGTGGGCGTGAAGGGAGGTGGGGGTGAGGAGGGGGTAGGGGGGTGAAGGGGTGAAAGGGCGAGGAAGGGGGGGGTGAAGGAGGGTGAAAGGGGGGGAGGGGGATAAGAAAGAACTCAATTTTGGTAATGGATCTTGTTATTTTTTGGCTTCGTGTTTCATAATATTGATCATTGTTTTTTTTCTCCTTCCTCCTTCTTTCGTTACTGGATACGATTATTATTATCACTTTATGCTTTCATTATCTTTTTATCATTTCCTCATGTGTGGCTGTTAATAATGAGATTATAAGTTCGT
>NC_051419.1:6333506-6333731 GCF_015228065.2 Penaeus monodon
CTCATCACTCTTTTGGACTGAATGAAATGACGACGTTATGTAATGGTCTCTATTTTTGATATTTTTATGTTCTTTTCGTAATCTTCTTATATAATACAACTTGGGGGGGGGGGGGAGGCTAAAAGGAAGTTCTCTTTAACTGAGTTTAGAACAATAGGGTGAGATTTATACTGTGTGAATGTCTTGCTAATGACCTGGGTCGATGCTGTATGCCTTATTAATTTA
>NC_051419.1:6334126-6334295 GCF_015228065.2 Penaeus monodon
CATTTCGAATGACCCCATTTTCTATCCACCTTCAATTCAAAATAATCATCCGCATCTTCATCTTCATCTACACCTGGTTCCTTCTCGCACAGACAGGCAGGAGAGATCATTGCTTTCGGTTCGACGGCCACAGATGATCTCGATTTTGCCAGATAATTTTCTTTCTCAG
>NC_051419.1:6335486-6335553 GCF_015228065.2 Penaeus monodon
CCACACGCATTAAAAAGGGTCTTGAGTCAAAGATGAAATGGTCTTTTCCGTCACGAAAAGTTACGCC
>NC_051419.1:6336932-6338221 GCF_015228065.2 Penaeus monodon
AACCGAGGTCCAGGATATTCGACCGCCTCTACTCCCTCCCATAATGCTTGTGCGCTTTCCTCTGTGTGTTTGCTTGCTTGTGTCATGTATTTTCTTGCTTGCTTGATTATTTTTGTTCGGTTATTTTGCTTTGTTCCTCGTTTTACTTTCCTTTTTTTAATTCGTTTGCTTGTTTGGTCGGTTTGCTTGCTTGTTTCGTTTGTTTTTCTTTACTATCGTGTGCTTGCTTTTCTTGATTTTGCTTGCTTGTTTTTTTTCTTTGTCTGCTGTTTTTTTATTTACTTGCTAAGTTTTACCTTCTTTCGTTAGCTTGTTATCTTTTCTCTTTTCTTTTGTTTGTTCTTCTGCCTGCTTTCCTCTGATTGCGTGCTTCCCTGCGTTCGCTTTTCCCTGCTTGCTTGCTATCTTTTCCCACTTGTCTTCCTTTTGCTTGCCTTGCTTTTCCCCTTCCTTGGTTTCTTGATCTCTTCTGCCTGTTGCTTTTCCTCTGCTTCCTTGCCATTCCCTTTCTCCGATTGCTTGTTTGCTTCTCTTTGCTTTTTGATAGTTTTGGTTTTATGTTTGCTTGTTCTTCGGCGCCTGCTTGATTCCCTCTGCTTGCTTGATCTCGCCTGCTTGTTTCCCTCTGCTTGCTTGGTTTCCTCCGCCTGCTTGATTCCCTCTGCTTGCTTGGTCTCCTCCGCCTGCTTGATTCCCTCTGTTTGCTGCTTTTCTCTTCTTGTTCTACTCTTCTTCTGGCTGTTCTGTGCTTGTCCTCTGCTTGACTGTTCTCCTCTAACTGCTTGCTCCCCTCTGCTTGCTTGCTTCCCTCTGCTTGCTTGCTATCCTCCACCTGCTTTTTCCTTTCTGCTTGCTTGTTCTCCTATGCTCACCTGCTCTCCACCGCCTACTTGCTTTTCTCCCCTCTCCTTGCTCCCCTGCGCCTGCTTTCTCCCCTCTACTTGCTTGTTCTCTTCTGCTCACCTGCCCGCACCCCCCTCTGCTTGCTTGCTTTCCTTCGCCTGCTTGCTTGTCTCCCTCCTGCTTGCTTGCTCTCCTCCGCCTGCTTACCCCCTCCCCCCTCTGCTTGCTTACTCTCCTCCGCCTGCTTACCCCCCCCCCTTCTGCTTGCTTGCTTGTTCTCCTCTGCTCGCCTGCTCTCCTCCGCCTGCTTACCCCCCCCCCCTCTGCTTGCTTGCTTGTTTTCCTCTGCTCACTTGCTTTTCTCCGCAATGCAGATCTGCCGGAAGCTACTTGCAAGTGCTTGTTGTATCTTCTTGACGACATTTTGGCGTGCTTGGGGGAGACAG
>NC_051419.1:6338823-6340216 GCF_015228065.2 Penaeus monodon
AAACTTTCCTCTCGTCTGTCTCTTCTTCTTCCTTTCATTAACATATCTATCCTCTTATTCCATTCTCTCTTCCTCTCTTCTTTCCTTCTGTTATTCCCTACTTTCTCTCCCATTTCCTTTTACTCTTCAACCTCTCTCATCCCCTTTAGTTCTCTATTTTTTTTCTCCTTTTCCCTTTCCTCTTCTTCGATTTCCTTCTCCTTATCACCCGTTTCCCCTTCTCTTATTCCTTTCATACCCTTCCTTTCTCTCCTCTCTTCAGTTCCCTTCACCTTATTCCTTGCTTTCATTTCTTGTTTTCTTCTTTATTTGTTACCTTCCTTCTCCTCGTATTTACTCTTCCCTCCTATTCACTTTTATTCCCTTCTTCTTACTAACTTCCTTTTCCTCTTTCCCTTTTCCCCTCTTTTTTTTTTAGTTCCTTTCTTTCTCCCCTTTTTTCCCTCTCTTCCTCCTCCTCCACTCTTCCTTCTCATTCTTCTCCCCTCTTCATCTCTTTCTCCTCCTCTCTAACTTCTCCCTCTTTCTCCTCCTCTCTAATTCTCCCTCTTTCTCCTCCTCTCTAACTTCTCCCTCTTTCTCCTCCTCTCTAACTTCTCCCTCTTTCTCCTCCTCTCTAACTTCTCCCTCTTTCTCCTCCTCTCTAATTCTCCCTCTTTCTCCTCCTCTTTAATTCTCCCTCTTTCTCCTCCTCTCTAATTCTCCCTCTTTCTCCTCCTCTCTAATTCTCCCTCTTTCTCCTCCTCTCTAATTCTCCCTCTTTCTCCTCCTCTCTAATTCTCCCTCTTTCTCCTCCTCTCTAATTCTCCCTCTTTCTCCTCCTCTCTAATTCTCCCTCTTTCTCCTCCTCTTTAACTTCTCCCTCTTTCTCCTCCTCTCTAACTTCTCCCTCTTTCTCCACCTCTCTAATTCTCCCTCTTTCTCCTTCTCTTTAACTTCTCCCTCTTTCTCCTCCTCTCTAATTCTCCCTCTTTCTCCTCCTCTCTAACTTCTCCCTCTTTCTCCTCCTCTTTAACTTCTCCCTCTTTCTCCTCCTCTCTAATTCTCCCTCTTTCTCCTCCTCTCTAATTCTCCCTCTTTCTCCTCCTCTTTAACTTCTCCCTCTTTCTCCTCCTCTCTAACTTCTCTCTCTTTCTCCTCCTCCCCAACTTCCTCCTCTTCTCCAACTTCCTCCTTTTTCTCCTCCTCTCCAACTTCCCTCTCCTCCTCCGCCCCCCCCATCCTGACTGAAAAGACTTATTTTGAGTCATTACTGAATGGCTGATTGTCGATATCGGCTCATATTTTCATTTGAATTTCTGTTGGGATAATGAGTGTTACAAGACGAGAGGAGGAGAAATAATGACCTGGTAAATTTCTTTCGAAACCGACTTTTGGCTTTTTTGAACTTGAG
>NC_051419.1:6340491-6341185 GCF_015228065.2 Penaeus monodon
TTATACCACTTTTAATTAACCCAGATTAAGTAATCAATTGTGCTGGCGTGAATCCTTTATATCATTACACATATCTACAATGAAGTGAAGAGGATTCGAGTTTTTAAATACCTGTACAGCCTTGATTTTTAGCAGTTAAATGGCATTCTGTTGAGTTCAAGTACAAGTTCAAAAAAGATACTTATAGTACAACAACAAAACCCGAACTGTGGAGGACGTCGATTCGCCAAGTATCTCTTTAGAAAAAAGAAATGGTTTTGAAAGCGACCGATTTCGATAAAAGACGACGCATAATATTGTATATAAGATCCGAAAAAAAAAAACACAAAACACGTGAACATTAATATCACCTAATTTGAATGAAACAAGAGAATTGACGAATCGGAGTGATCGAGAGTTCGGTGGGTGAGTTGCCAGCTTTTATTTTTCTTCTGGAATTTGACGCAGCGTATATATACACACCTTAACCAGAGATGCGCCTCGTGTACGTCATTAAAAGTATCGCAGTGGACTGTATGTGAAGGGTTACCATGAGAGAGACGAAGGACTGCGTCTATATACTTCGGATAATGGGTTCGCTCTTTCTGATGCTATGAGCACATATTTAAACTAGGATCAAGTATTCTGTTATGGTGGATACACATAGTGGCTAGGTGGGTGCAGTGAGCTTAACTTTAGGAATGATTGCTTTGTG
>NC_051419.1:6341370-6341613 GCF_015228065.2 Penaeus monodon
AGAGCGAGAGTAAATTTGAAAAAAATACAACGGAAACGAATATAAAATGCAGATAAAGGGTGGGTGTGACAAACAAACACCTTCCTACTTTCAGTCAGCTAATTTTGGAACGATTTTCACTAAAGAGTTTGGAAACGTGGTGTTTCAGTACCAGCTATCAGTATCAGCTATTTCAAGCTTATAATTATGACCAGGGACATATTCGCGAATGTTTACACACATCACATGCAAATCTACTTAGGA
>NC_051419.1:6341733-6342586 GCF_015228065.2 Penaeus monodon
TGCAGTGCTATACAAACTCGAGATTCAAAGTCGTAAAAGCTCTGCGGACAATTTTCTTCATGCCTTGTTCTTCTCCGCCTTGGGAGAGTTTCCTGTAACTGCATCAGATTTAACACGCATAGTTCTCCTCCGTTAAACAACACTGCGATATTTTCAGGAGAGTGTTTTCTGGTTTGGTGCGTTTAATCTCTCTGTTTTTACTCTATAACACTCTCTTCCTCTTCTTTCGCTGGAGTAAGGGAACCTTTCTTCATTTTGTCTTCTTGTTTCTGTCTCCCTCTTTCTATACACTTCTTTCCACATACTCCTTCTCTTCCCTTTCTCTCTCGCTTCCTTCTCTACCTCTCTCTACACGTTTCTTCCCTTCCTTTATATCCTCCTCTCTTCTTTTCTATATTCTCCCTTCTGTAAACCCTGCCGCCTCCCCCCCCTTATCCCTCCGTCTCCCTACGCTATACTATCCCTTTTCCTTCTCCCTACCCCTCCCTATCGTACCCTCCCCTCTCTCTTATCCCCCCTCACCCCCTCCCTTCCCTCTCAATTCAACCCCTCCCACTCCCTCCACCCCCCAACTAAAATCCGCTCCCCTTCCTCCCCCACTCCCTACCCCCCCGACTCCTATTCATCACCCTGAGCATAAGCCTCCCCCCATCCCTTGGTATAACCCCGTCCCCTACCCCACTATCCCCCCTCCCCCCATTCCCACCTTCCCTAGGGACAACAAACTCTAAACCAGATTACTGCGATGGACGTGCCAACCGATGCGAAGGGAGAATAGGAAGAAAGGGGAGAAGTGGAGAGTGATAAATACGGTGATAGATAGATAAGTGGATAGAGAAAGAGGGAGAAGGAG
>NC_051419.1:6343803-6344068 GCF_015228065.2 Penaeus monodon
TCAAAATGAAATAAAACGGAACCACAAGAAAAAAAAAAAATCAACTTTGAGCGAAGGAGACGCGACCCTGGAAAAAAGTCTAGGCCACACGCACCTCATGACAGACATGTTTACGACAAGTTTCATGAACTGAGCTCGATTTCATCTTCAGAGGAACTATCGCGACGTCCAAAATCAGGATCTGAATTCAACATAACCCGGATATAAAATCACCATGTAGGAGAGTAATCAGCATCATGGGGTTTGTTGCGAATTGACGTCGACC
>NC_051419.1:6344420-6344791 GCF_015228065.2 Penaeus monodon
AATGGATTTATTTTTTATGTGTATGCATGCGTGTGCCTGCACGTAAACCTCTGTCCGCGTTTGTATGTGCGCGTTTGCGAACGAGTCTGCATGTGTTTGCGAACGCCCGTACCGACTTTGCAAATGGCCTGTCATAAAACCATCCAAGTTGCAACTCAGCAAAATTCCCATGCAACCTGAACTCGACCTTGCCCGTATCACCAAGCCGCTCGCACATGACATGCAGGTTTGCCATGCAAGCTTGCGTGACGGGCTTGCATCAGCTAGGAGAAGATTGGGCTCTTGCAAACCAACAACCAGAGCAGATAATTATGGACTTTGATGCATGTGTACTTACAAATAGGAACGCATGTGTGTGTACAGTTTGCTCA
>NC_051419.1:6345144-6345423 GCF_015228065.2 Penaeus monodon
CTATCATTGCTGATTCGTTAGGCATTCACGAAACACTGACGGTCAAATTACGAACACCTTAGACCTCGCCAGCTATGATGTCTATATATAGCGCTATATATATTGCTTTTTAAAAGACCATGGCCAAAGAGAATGAACCAGAAGTAAAACAAAACGAAATAAAATGGAATAAGTTACTGAAACTAAGCGGAAATAATATTTGATAGAATTAAATCAAATGGGAGAAGATGGAGAGAAAAGTAGAGAAAACAATAAAATAGAAAATGATCCTAAATTCTA
>NC_051419.1:6345830-6345938 GCF_015228065.2 Penaeus monodon
CACACATTCAACAACAACTTTTTTCACGTATTCCATCTCCCTGAAACATTCGATTATTTGGCAATTCACCTTTATTGATTTTCCCCTCATCCCTCCACCTCCCCCCAC
>NC_051419.1:6345969-6346051 GCF_015228065.2 Penaeus monodon
CACTCAAACCTCTTCATCCTCACCTTCTTACATTTTATTTCTCAACGTTATTTCCATCTTTATTCGCCATTTCATCGTCACT
>NC_051419.1:6346248-6346434 GCF_015228065.2 Penaeus monodon
ACATATATAATGGAGAGGCCCCAAATAATCATATACATCCCCCCCCCATCCCCTGGAGGTTATTTCTCAATAAAAAAAAAAAAATACAAGTCCCCGCAGGACGAAGAGAAAGTCAAAGCATATGACCACCCCCTCCCCACTCCCCCCCCCAGCACATCGTCTTATCGTCCTATGACTTAACCTTAA
>NC_051419.1:6346925-6347030 GCF_015228065.2 Penaeus monodon
TTAAGGTTAAGTCATAGGACGATAAGACGATGTGCTGGGGTGGGGGGAGTGGGGGAGGGGGTGGTCATATGCTTTGACTTTCTCTTCGTCCTGCGGGGACTTGTA
>NC_051419.1:6347049-6347118 GCF_015228065.2 Penaeus monodon
GAGAAATAACCTCCAGGGGATGGGGGGGGGGATGTATATGATTATTTGGGGCCTCTCCATTTATATGTA
>NC_051419.1:6347202-6347381 GCF_015228065.2 Penaeus monodon
CGCGCGCGAGCAAATACACACACAAAGGCTAAGAGTAAGCAAAAGCACAGAAGAATAAAATCAAGCACAAGAATAAAACCAAGTCCTGAGGGGAAAGTGCATGAAAAATATATAAGCAGAAGTAAAACCATTGAAATAAAATAGCAAGGCATCACTAAATGGACATGTTTCCTTACGTG
>NC_051419.1:6347616-6347704 GCF_015228065.2 Penaeus monodon
GATGTCATAACAAATTAAGAGGAAAAATACAAAGAAGAGAAAATAAAAGTAATTTAGGTGACTGCCGCGATAGTCCACTGGACTCCGA
>NC_051419.1:6348720-6348868 GCF_015228065.2 Penaeus monodon
TCATATGCTTTGACTTTCTCTTCGTCTGGAGGGATGCTTGCCCGCGGTATCCATCCTGCGGGGACTTGTATTCTTTTTTTATTGAGAAATAACCTCCAGGGGATGGGGGGGGAGGGCATGTATATGATTATTTGGGGGCCTCTCCATT
>NC_051419.1:6349875-6350227 GCF_015228065.2 Penaeus monodon
TTCTGAGGAAGGTACATAACGGCATCTTGTAGCGCAAAGAGGACCTTTAGATGGCAGCTGATAAATTTGATCACCTGGTACTCAAGGGGCTGAAATCCCTCATTCCTCCTGCACTGCCCTCGACGCAGATCGACGCCGAATGCGAGACTTTCGAGGAGTGCTCTGTATTGGAGAAGGTGCTGGCAAGTTATCGGCGGGCGTAGCACAAGAAGCTGTGCGAAAGGAAAATGGGCGCAGCGCTCAAGATCCTCGAGGGGCGGAAGGCTTCACTTGCGTGGTGGATCACCTTCGGGCTTGTCTTCGTCGTCTTCGTTGTCGCTGCTGCGTTGGGCACGTGCTTCTGGAGGAAGGT
>NC_051419.1:6351524-6352067 GCF_015228065.2 Penaeus monodon
CTTTAACTATATGCATTAAAATTATATCTGTGTGTTTTCGTAAAGGTTAGAAATCCCACAGGTCGCCTTCTCAGTTTTATTTAATAGATCGCCTGAATATCGATGGCGACTTCTGGCAACTCGTGGGGTGTTGTGCGACGTGTGTCTGAAAATTGTAAAATGGGCTGTTACCCCTTGAGACATTTTACACAAGGAATGGCGAATCAATAAGAAGTTTGATATATTAAGGGGGAGAGAAAATAGAATATCCATCAAACGCAATTTTAGCCAAATATTTGTGGTATCTTTTTCTTTCTGCTTTATTTGGGTTTTGTTGTTGTTTGTTTATAATTCAGTTCGTGATAGGAATGTGCTTTCCATAATATACAGCTGTAAATATTATTTGGAAGCACGGGGGGACTGTATGTATATATAGTTTTAGCCATAATGTGATTATTCAAAAAAAGCAGTTTAAACAACACACCTGGAATTGGGTTACTTGTATCGTATGTAAAAACATGCAAAATATTTTACAGGAGATGTATGTAAATTCCACATCCTTCC
>NC_051419.1:6352375-6352718 GCF_015228065.2 Penaeus monodon
CTCCTTCCTCCATCTCCTCCTCCTCCAACCCCCCTCCCCTCCGTCTCCCCCCCCTCTCTCTCCTTCCTTTTAAATCCTATATCAGTTTTCCGCCGGTCTTTGGGTACCTGTTACGAAGTTAGCGAGGCTTGAAAAATTTCCCTTTTCCGCAAATTTTCCTCAGAACTGAAATAATACGGAGTTATTTTGTCGGGAAATTATTCTATATAAAGGGATAATTTTTTTTTTCCATTCTATGTAAGACTTGTATTTTTATACAGTTTAGGGGCTTTTGTTTTCCTATAATTAGGAAGAGTATTTCAGTATTAAAATGGAGATAAACACACATTCGCGCGCGTGCGAG
>NC_051419.1:6352856-6353686 GCF_015228065.2 Penaeus monodon
GAAGCCACGTAAAAAATTCAACAGCAGCGCCACGACCATCTTCATTAAGGCCAAATTTCAGATCTTTAATTAATCAGAAAATTCATGTCAGAGACAGATTGCCTCCATAGGTGGCTTGGGAAGAGGCCAGGAGTGGGTATACTTGAGGGGGAGGGGGTAAAAGTGGAGGAGGGGGGGGGGCGCAGTGGCGGTAGGATGGAGGAAAAGGGGGGTAGGGGGTGGTAGAGGGGAGAAGGGGGGAAAAGGTAGAGTGGAGGAGGGTGGGGGGCTTAGGGGCGGTAGGATGGGAGGAGGGGAGGTATGGGGGAGAAGGGGGGAGGAGGATGTTAAATTTGGCGAAGGGGGGGGGGCCCAGAGTAGAAGGGGGGGGCGTGGAGCGGTGAAATATAAAAGGGGGAGAAAGTGGAGGGCAGTGACGGCAGGACAGGATGGGGGAGGAGGGGGGAGGGCCAGAGTGGAAGGGGGGAGGGTGGTAGGGGTCGGTAAAGTGGAGAAGGTGGGGGCAGCAAAATGGTGGAGGAGTGGGGGGAGCAGACTGAAGTGGACGGGTGCGGATAAGTTTGACTATTGAATGAAATTGAAAAGAACCTCACTTTTATCCCAATAGCCTTCAGCGCTGAATAAATATATATACTTTTCTTAAAAGGGTTTTGTTTACTGTTCTTGTGTGAGCTTATACTTTATGCATGTTTTTTGTTTACATCTTCTGCATTTTTCTGCATATCTTTTTTTGTTTTTCCCTTTTTCCTCCCCTTTTCTTTCGTCAATGTTACCATCTCTACTTCTCTCTCTGTTTCCCGTCTGTTTTTCTGTTTCTCTGTGCATCCATA
>NC_051419.1:6354011-6354191 GCF_015228065.2 Penaeus monodon
TCGTTTTCTTCCGTGTTTCTGTACAGAACCCCGACCATTATCAAACCTGCCGCCATTTCCCCCCTTAATTAGGGCTAAAGGCGTTGTGAAGTAGTATGGTCGCTGGATATTGATACTTCTTAAACCTGTGTTGAGGGATGGTTTTTCCTTCGGTGCTGAGAGATGCGCCTGCAACAACAA
>NC_051419.1:6354504-6356072 GCF_015228065.2 Penaeus monodon
AGATAGGGAAGAATCGAGAGAAAAGAGATGAAGGGGAAACAGGTAGAAAACAAGGAGAGAGGGAGAAGGCGAGGAGAGATACAGAAGAGATCGAGAGAAAAGGGGGAAGAAGGGGAAAAGTGAAAACAAGGAGAAAGGGGAGAAGGCGAGAAGAGAGAGAGAAGACATCGAGAGAAAAAGGGACGAAAAGGAGAATAGTAAAAACGAAGAGGGGGGGAAAAGGCGTGGAGAGATAGAGAAGAGAACGAGAGAAGAGAAAAGGGAGAGATAGAGAGACGGAGGGAGGATGGAGAAGAGAAAGGGGGAAGAGAAACGATAGAAGAAAGGGAGAAAAGGACGAGGGACGGGAGAAGGAATAAAGAGAAGGAGAAAGGAGAAAAAGAGAGAGGAAAAAGGATGGAGAAAAGAGAAGGGGAGACGGATAGAGAGAAAAATGATAGAAAGGGAGTGAGGGAGGAAGAAGGAGAGAAACTGGAGAGAAGGATGGAAAAAAGCAGAGGATAGAGAGGAAGATGCGAGGGAAGGCGTTAAGGGAGAAAGGAAAAAAAGAGGGAGGAGAAAAAAATAATGAATGAGAGGAAAAAGGAAAGAAAGAGAAAAAAAAACAGAAAATGAGTAGAATGATGAATGGAGAGTGGGAAAGGGGAAAAGGGAGAAGGAGAGAGGAGGAGCACATTGGAAAGAGGAATGGGAAGAGGCAGGTGAAGAGAGATGGCAGGAAAGAAGGAAAAGATAAAATAAGGGAAAAGAATGCTGGAGACAGAGACAGCAAAAAGGAGAAAGTTTTAAAAATTGGTTGAGAGGACAAATGGAGAAAGAGAGTAGGAGGGAAACGGATAAAAGGATAAGGGAAAAAGGAAGGGATAAAGGGGAGGAAAGGGGGGGGAAATCGAAAAAGATGGAAAAAGGAGAGGAGGAAAAGTGATTGGGAGGGAACAAAACAAGAAAAGAGAAAATTGGAAACAAGAATATTTAGAAAATGAAAGAGACAAGGAGAGATAAAAAAGAACTAATAGCGGACAGAAAGATGAGAAGTGAAAGGGGGATCGAGGAGGACGAACAAGAAAAGTGAAATAAAGAAAAAATGCGATGAAGACCAGAGGAGAATAAAAAGTAAAGCAACGAAAGAAAGGAAGAGGGAAGAATAACCAAGGGATATGAGAGGAAAGACAATGAGTGGAGATGCAAGATGACAGAGTGAGAACACGAGGGAAGAGGAAATTGAAGGTTAGTTTAACGATTGAGAGGTGAGTGAGATGGGACAAGACAGAAAAAATTGAATAATTAAGGAGGAATTGGGTGGACGAAATAATAATGATAAAAAGAGGGGAAAGGGTAAATTCGGATGGAGTAAAAAAAATATATAAAAAAAGCAATTGAATAGGTCGTAGCAAAAAATAATGTCATGATAAATAAATATACAAAATGATAAACGAAAAAACAATGGGAAGGGAGATAAATTTGGGAAAAAAAAATAAGGTAATTTTATGAACATGATTACCATCCTCCCTCTTTTTATATATTTTGGAAGCAATGAAAGCATAAACGATAATAAGAAAACAGACAGA
>NC_051419.1:6356172-6356326 GCF_015228065.2 Penaeus monodon
GGGAAAAAAAAAACCACCCCAGGAGAAATAAGGGTTTAACCCTGTGTTTACTTTGTTATATATTCCTTCGTTTCCTTACCCGGATGAGTTAGGTTGGCAGCCCTGACTGAAAATCTGGAATCTTATCGTAAAAGTGGCAGCACTGGTTGAAATA
>NC_051419.1:6356362-6356591 GCF_015228065.2 Penaeus monodon
TTTTTAAAAACGGTCGCTCCAGTAAAGTGTAAAAGTTTCTCGTAATTTGTGATATCAGACGGTCCGCGCCAAATATGATAGCTCTTCCGATAAGATACACACATCGGTTCTTAAGAATGGCCAGATTTGTCGGATATGTTTCGCGGGGCTACAACCTCGCCGCAGTAAAGCTGTACAACCGACCATGCCTTCGGGGTAGAATATAGTGAAGTGAGAAATATGATCGTTT
>NC_051419.1:6357543-6357681 GCF_015228065.2 Penaeus monodon
AGCACTCACGAGGAGCTCCTCGAGGCATGTCAAGATAGTGCTTAATTCAGGTATGTGGAGGGAGTGGCAAATGTGGCTCTCTTTCACTCGAACGGAAGAGGAAAAATGAGGATGGCTTGAAGAGGACGAGACAGACAG
>NC_051419.1:6358158-6358498 GCF_015228065.2 Penaeus monodon
CAGAATTTCCCCCAAAAAAGTTTTTTAGCAAAAAAAGACCCCAAAAAAATTTTTTATCATAAAGCTTCGGGAAAACTGTTTTTTTATTGGGCCTTTCAAAACCCCCTGGGACGTATTTCAGTTTTTCAACCCGGGATTTGTTTTAACAATTTGGGGTTTTCAATATTTCTTAAGCGCGTTCTTTTTTTAAAAAGGGGGGATCAACAAGGCAAGCTTAAAGGGGAAAAAAAATTTGGAGGAGGGGGAGGGGGGAAAAAAAGGGAAGAAAAAGGGGGAGGGAGGAGGGGAAAAAGGGGGGGGAAAAGGGGGGGGGAGAAGAAGAAGGAAAAGGGGGAGGGGG
>NC_051419.1:6358585-6358917 GCF_015228065.2 Penaeus monodon
CTCGATCATCAAAACATAATTAACCACGATTATTCCAGAGATACAATATATTACGCTTCATAAACCACACGCGCGTCGGGGCTGAGGCTATAAACACTATGATCAACTTTATTAGGCAAGCATAAACATGGTAATCAACTTTATTAGACACCACCAAGGGAAAAAAAAAAATTGCGATTTTTTTTACAGACATTGTACAGTAATGTCGTGGCTTTGAAAAAAGTAGTTTATAAAAAAAAAAAAAAAATATCGGTTTTGTTTGTTCGAAAATCGAGAAATAAAGAAGAGAGATGAGTAATGAGTTAGATGAGTTAATAAGAAATAGAGAAAGG
>NC_051419.1:6359222-6359413 GCF_015228065.2 Penaeus monodon
CAAAAACGCGGCCGCATACTCGCACGAGCCGTCACGCCCGCGGACTGTACCCCAATATAACAACATTGCAAGGCCTTTCACGTGCAACTCAAGCTTCAGGTTAATGCAATTTACCTGGCCAATCTCACCTGTATTATTGTATCTCTTGCAACAGCGGTACATCCCTCTCTTTCTTTCATTATGGCTATGAA
>NC_051419.1:6359656-6359871 GCF_015228065.2 Penaeus monodon
GAATAATACTAAGATCGAAATCACTGAAATAAACCTCATATCGTTCCGTCAAAGTATATCTTTTAACTTTGTGCAGAAACGAAAATTTGTTCTGTGTTATGCCAACCGATTTTTTTTTTCAGCAAAAATATGCTCCTGGTAAATTGAAATCATTCCTGAAATAGACACCGGATATTTTTCAGTGAATGTTGTAATCTGTCAACTTAGACTGATAC
>NC_051419.1:6359894-6360068 GCF_015228065.2 Penaeus monodon
TCGAATTATCATTTACCTGTAAAATGTCAGATGGTTGGGAGCAGTTAGGTGTCTGAAAATAGAAAGAAAAGATTAAAATTTGTGAATATAAAAGATATTTTCAAAGAGAAAAAACTTCACTTTCTGTTACTTTATCTATATTTTGGATAAGATATAAAGGCTGATAGAGAATAA
>NC_051419.1:6360526-6361101 GCF_015228065.2 Penaeus monodon
ACGCCCATTGCAGGAACTGAAACACAATATCCATAACGTGAAAACGTGCTGTACCTCGAATGTATCTCTTTATAAACCGGCGTTTCCATAACACAACCATTCTAATACATTTTATATATATATATACACACACGTCAGGGGTTTGCCACTATCTGTTTATAGTTTTCAACTCTATTCCATCTCCTCGCGCTCCGCTAGGCTCCAAAGTCCGGAAAATTAACAATATTTCGCTGATGCAGTTCCCTTTTTTTCCCGACATTTTTTTTTGTGTATTCTTATCATCATTTTTTCCCTCTTTTTTTCTGGCAAACTGTGGGCATATTTTTCGCTCGATTAAACGATCGGTGAAATGGCAGTGTTACCAGGCCGGCGGCGATGGCGGGAAGAGAGCGCGGGGATAAACTCAATGATAACCTTTTCTATTCTTTTTCTTGGGGGAAAATGTTGCGTTATATCCAATAAAGATGAAAAATAATTATTTTCTAGGACATTCTATTTGTTTCATTTTTTTTTCTGGTGAAGTGAAGTTTGTTTTGCGGAGGAAGAATCGTGTTAGATGATAATACAGAATGGGA
>NC_051419.1:6361219-6361382 GCF_015228065.2 Penaeus monodon
TTACACACACACATATGTATGTATTCACTGTACTCTTTTGGTGCCGAGTACGAGCCGTTGCGCATTTGGAGGTAAAAAATAAAAGATAAAGAATTTTCTTTTCCACACGTTCCTTTTTGTTGCCACGCGCTTCAAAATATAGTGTCGCAATGCTGGCACTTGC
>NC_051419.1:6361416-6361482 GCF_015228065.2 Penaeus monodon
TATATATAACCTAAGCTAAAAATAAAACGGATAAACAAAGAGTTTTATTTTCTTGTTTGTTTGTCG
>NC_051419.1:6361566-6361711 GCF_015228065.2 Penaeus monodon
CCCCGCGATCGCCTTGACTCACCCGCGATCGCGCACACGTCTTTGTGGAAATGACGTTTTCGAGAAGAAGAACGGAAGAGAATAATAAAAGAGACAGGGTTGGAAGAGAGAGAAAAAAAGAGCTTATTGCAAACGTCCAGAGAGT
>NC_051419.1:6362080-6362565 GCF_015228065.2 Penaeus monodon
AAAGAAAGACGAAAAAGACGAAGCCAGGAATAAGAGAACTAGAGAAAGAAATGCACAAGGGAGAAGATAATAGCCACAACAAAAGAACGACTACGAAAGAAAAAAAAATAGCGAAAGAGGAGAAGGAAGAACGGACGAAGAACAGGAAAGTGAGAGGGAGAAGGACGGAGAAGAAGCAAAGAGAACGAAGATCAGAAAGGAGAAACAAGGAAAGAAAGAAGCGAAAGACATAAGAAACAAAGAGAAACAAGCGAGACTGAGAAGGGAGGAGACCAGAACGAAAGGAGAGAGAAGAAAGAGGAGAAGAGAAGGGACGAGGGGACAAAGAGGGGCAAGTGAAGGGGCGGAGGGGGGAGGGGGGGTTGGGTAATCCTTCAGTGAAGTCGTACCATCGTCGTATTTCTCGTCCCGCGTGGTCGTTCACGACTCTGCCAGCTGTTATGGCGTTCCAGTTGGACGGCCGTCTGCGCCAGGCACAGGCAGGC
>NC_051419.1:6363328-6363443 GCF_015228065.2 Penaeus monodon
TAGAATAGGTCCAGAAAAGGGAATAGTAAAGGAAATGAATAAAGAAGACAAAGCATAGAAGAAACACAAAATAAGATTAGTGAAAATTTAAGATAAAATTTCCGTGATACGAAGA
>NC_051419.1:6363492-6363682 GCF_015228065.2 Penaeus monodon
ATGTCACAATTTGGTTGTAAATATAGTTTTTTTTTTGTATTAAAAGATTTTCTTAGCAAAATAAGGGCAGCCATAATGATAACATATGATGCATAAGTCGGGATAAAGTAGGGACAAAGTCGAAAAAAAGTTAAGGTCAAAAGAGGGTAGAAAAGAACATTGGTTCTAAAATAGAAAAAGAAATTTTATG
>NC_051419.1:6364065-6364132 GCF_015228065.2 Penaeus monodon
TCTGCCAGTCAGTTGACCCATCACACACCAACCTGTATCCTACATCTATCATCTCTTTGTCCATCCC
>NC_051419.1:6364445-6364729 GCF_015228065.2 Penaeus monodon
TACAGCTTTATACTCTGTACCACACGCGGCAGCATTCAGCGAGGATCAAACGGCAACACAAAGAGACAGAGAGAGTCATGTACGTTCACAGAAATACAAACACACCCTCACGCACATACACAACACATAACACATACACTACAGATACTGCTTAACCACCACACAACACAATCATAAGACTTCCAAGACAAAACACTCCACATACAACACAACACATGACATACATTCACACACACACCACACAAAACTTCAGATACAAAACAAACACTTCACACAGCAATCAC
>NC_051419.1:6364780-6364920 GCF_015228065.2 Penaeus monodon
TAAGCACGCACATAAACTCACATTTGTCCAGTGACATTCCTACTGGCACGCACCCAACACACAACAGCATGTGTAACTTAGGCATACAGCCAGGCCAGGCATATGTCGGTGGCATAAAGTCAAATAAGAAGTTGGAACAG
>NC_051419.1:6365084-6365182 GCF_015228065.2 Penaeus monodon
GATGGCTGGAAATTATCCTAGATGAACAAAAGCTATTCATATCCATGCATGAGAGAGGAACATGGCATGTTTGCGGTGACATGAAAGTTTGATGCCAT
>NC_051419.1:6365222-6366437 GCF_015228065.2 Penaeus monodon
GGTTTAAAGAAAATTCTTATAACATACATGAAGAAAATGAATAAGAAAGGGATAGAATGGGGGAAAAAAGAGGTAATATTATTTTTTTGAAGAGTAATGAATGTTTAAATGCATGTATACCGCATATGATGGATATATTTCGCAAATAATAATGCATCAATGGTATATGTGATATATTTACGATTTGAAATATACCGCATATGATAATTTAGTAAGAATTACGAGGCTAAGATAAATTCGGAAGCGCAGAGATAGATAACTGAAACACTTAATTAAAAGAGACATAAAGAAGAATTATGAAAGAAAGAAAGTGTCATTATAAATGAAAATGTATTGATTATGCAATTAATCCCCCCACTCCATTGGTCACACCTCTACATCATCCTCCCCCTTTTATTTTCACTTCCCTCTATCTCTCTTCTCTCTCTCCTAATTCCTCCTTCTCCCCTTTTATCCCTCCCTGTCCCTTCACTTCTCTTCTTCCCTTATTTCCTGATTTCTCTATCTCCTCCTTCTCTCCTCCTTCTCCCCCATAGCCTTCCTTCTTCTCCCTCTTCTCCTCATAGCCTCCTATCCCCCTCCTCTCCCTTCTTCCCCCTACTCCTCCCCCTCCTTCCACCACCCCTATTTCCATCCTCTCTCTCCTCGTCCTTTTCACCCCCCACTCCCTCTCTTTCCATCTTCCCCCTCCCCCTATTTCTCTCCTACCCTCACCCCTCTCTCCTCCCTCATCCCCCTACCTCTCTCCTACCCCCACCCCTCATCCTCTCCTTCCCCCCTCCCTCCCCCTTCCCTCCTTCCCCCTTCCCACCTCCACCCCTCTTACTTCCCCCCTCCCCCCCACCCCCCTCCCTCCCCCCCTACCTCCCTCCCCCCCCTCCCTCCTCCCCTCCCTCGCAACCTCCTCGAGACCAGAGCAGGATTAATGTTATTTTCATGCACCGGACAGCTGTGGTTCGAGGCTTTAGGCTTACTCCCTCTCCCTCTCATTTTGTAAATCAATGCTTATTTAATCCTTCTTTTCTTTGATTAAGTCCCTTTTTCATCATATTTCTTTGGTTATTCCTCTAATCCATATTTTCTTTGTTTAATTCATTTTTTATTGTCATATTTCTTTAGTTATAAGTTTAAGTTTTGTTTCATCGTATTTGTTTATTTATTCCTTTGTTTAAGTCCTGTTTAATCATATATTTGGAGGATATAGTTCATAGTCTG
>NC_051419.1:6366467-6366579 GCF_015228065.2 Penaeus monodon
GCTATTTCATATTCTATAGTTATCATTTCATTTGTTCTTTGTGTGTATGAATATGTATAAAAACCGCTTTGACATTTTTTTTTCAGCTTTTACTCATATATCTTGCCGTTTG
>NC_051419.1:6366604-6367255 GCF_015228065.2 Penaeus monodon
ATTAGGGTTTGGTGTTTGACTGGACGACATTACGACGCGGAGGAACGTCTTGAGGATTTTAAGAAAGGATTCCGTGCCTAATTCAGGATTTGCTTTTCCTTCATCATTAATCTTATTTCTTCTATTACATTTTTTGTTGTAGTTTTTCACCGTTTTTTAAAATTATCTTTTCTACTTTTTGGTATCTACTTTTTTTTTTTTTACTTTTTTTTTGCCGCAGTTTTTCTTTTCTTTATTGTTTGCCTTCTCTTTCTCTCAGTCTCCCATTTGTTCGTCTTCTTCTATCTCCTTTCATTCCTACTTGGTTATCCTCCCTCTCTTTGTCTCTCCTTTTTAAAAAAAAAAATCCAAAGACATATTTCCCCATTCACCATTTTAATGACTTTGTTTAACTATCTTTCATTTCATCAAGTTACCTCACGCATATATTCTGACAAATTGCTCTATATGTCAGTCAAAGGGAACGAATTCTAATTGAAGATTTTAAGGGATTAATCAAAGATGATATAAGCAAGATCGGAAAGTTTGTTTGACTTCCGATTTCCACTAATAGATGGCGGTAGCTCTGCAAATTTATTTCCAGTGCCATCTATTGAGTGTTTGCAGAGGTTCAATGATCACGCAGTTCAATTTTCACGGATTTAGGTGTGG
>NC_051419.1:6367282-6368039 GCF_015228065.2 Penaeus monodon
AATCAGAAGCGTATTCGAATTATTCCAGTTGAATGATATTAAGGAATATGCTAAGATTATCGTCACTGATTAAAATGCAATGAATATTATATAGATTTTAGATATTCGTGTTTTTTGTAGATGGTCTGCCTTCTATAACTGCTATTTGTAATATTCCGTCATGTATAAGAAGAAAAAAAATGTTATTCGGTAACTACGTCTCTATTTCATCATTAAATCAGTCTATCATCACATTCTCAAAATGAAACCAAACTGATATTCTCTCAAAATATCTAAGACAACGAGTATTAAAAAAAGTATAGATATATTTTATCTTTCCCTTTCTTTTTTTCTTTTCTATCTTTTTTTTAAATTTTGGGATGAAGATACATATATATTTTGGGATAAAATTATTGATTGTTTTAGTCATTTTGGATGGGGTATAAAAAATTTTTTTTTTTCAATTTTTGGGTGGGGGATATTATCCATTTTTTTTTTTAAATTTTGGGGGATGGGATTATACTTTTTTTTTTTTTTCAATTTTGGGATAAAATTATCAGTTGTTTTTAGGCTCGTTTTTTAAAGGCGCTGAATATTTTCCTTCACTCTTTCTTTTCCTCTCATTCTCGAGACAAAAGAGATGGAAACATTAACCACCGTAGATCCTATCGTATTTCCGCCACTATTTACTGCCAAAACGGGGACCTGGGGTTTCATTTTCCCCTTTCCCCTCGACGTGAAAAACGATCCTTCCTAACGATGGCTCATTACATGTATC
>NC_051419.1:6368456-6368535 GCF_015228065.2 Penaeus monodon
CCGATGTCAAGAGGAAAACAGACAAATTAGTAAAAAAAAAGAGAGGAAAAATGATTTAAAATTACTGAGACTAAACTAA
>NC_051419.1:6369532-6369820 GCF_015228065.2 Penaeus monodon
AATTTTAGAGTTCCAGGAACTTGTAAAAGTTTCAAGAGTCTATAAACAAACTTCAAAAATACTTAGCTTGTTTATAGACATTACAAAAACCAGAAATTAGAAGTTTGAACAAGACAATGGTTAAGATTAGTCCTCAAATGAATTAGATTTAGAATTAATTAATCTACTCAAGTGATTTTTACCTTTTACTGATATTTCTCTGAAGTTGGTGACATTTTTCTTTTAAGAGCAGAGATATAAGTATAGTGTTGCCGGTTTTGCCCTGTATAGCGCTCACGGTATTGTCAA
>NC_051419.1:6371169-6371480 GCF_015228065.2 Penaeus monodon
GTGGCCTTGATCCAATTGGCTGGCCGCGGGGGGGGTGGGGGTGGAGGGAGTGAAGTGGTGGGGAAGGAGTGGGAGGGATGTCATTAGAGGGGGGGGGGGGTGTCATGTGTCACTGACCTTCAAAGTGGAAAAGAATTACATATTAATTGGGGTTTTACATAACGGAAAATCTTATATTATTTTATAACACACGCATACAAACTATCAGAAAAAGATAAAAACATTGGAAATACATAATAACTAAAGAGAAACAAAAAAAGTTCAGATCAAAACAAAGAAACAAAAAATCGCTGGAATTAAATCAAAACCTT
>NC_051419.1:6371659-6371790 GCF_015228065.2 Penaeus monodon
TAGAACGGATTATCGATCGCATTGATTCTCCTCTCGTGTCATGTGACCTTTTCATCCGGGACTTTCGCTCCGTGCATGATATTGCTGTTGCATTTTCACCTTGACTCTGATCAATAAGGTGGGTGTACATG
>NC_051419.1:6372564-6373173 GCF_015228065.2 Penaeus monodon
AGTACATATTTGGGAACACAGACAAAAAAGACGAAAAAAGTAAAAAACGAGCAAACATGAAACACTCCGTTTTACTTGTTTCCATTTAATTCCAATACCTATGCAATTGCCTGTCCACAGCTCCAGAGAGAAAAAAAAAAGCAGAAAATTCCTACAGAAGAACATTGACTTAGTTCTCGACTTCAATTCACATTCCCTTATGTTTTATATCCGGAAGAAAACAGAGGAGATGAAAAACTAATATTCCTAGAGAATAACGCTGACATTCTGATATATTTTATAATTGAGGGAATATAGAGGGGATGCGCCTCGTAGAACTGATGAAAAATGGACCTTTCTACAGAAGACTTAGTCCTCAAATTCAGTTTATATTCCGGTTTATTTTATGTAATCGTACCATAGCCGAAAAAGAGAGAATATTTCTAAGTTTTCAACTTACTTTCTGATATATTTTACATTTGGAGGAATATAGAAGAGACAGAAAAACATAGTAGCATTGATTTCAACTTCAATATACAATCTGATATATTTTTTTCATCTGGGGGAATATAGAGGATTTTAAAAAAATGAATATTCCTACATAATAGCATCGACTTAGTTCTCGCCCCG
>NC_051419.1:6373310-6373397 GCF_015228065.2 Penaeus monodon
AAGCGTTTTCATATCAAAAGGAAGAAGTAACTTAGGCTATCCTCATAGGCTACACCTTTTAAAAAACAACAATAACCCCCTCCCCCC
>NC_051419.1:6373427-6373528 GCF_015228065.2 Penaeus monodon
TTCAATAACAATAGATGATTAAGAATGAGGATATTTTTTTTTTTCCATTTCATTTTCTTTTCGGATAATGAAGAAGGCGGACGTCGATCGAAAACATGTTG
>NC_051419.1:6373596-6373693 GCF_015228065.2 Penaeus monodon
GCGCAGGAAAATAATGATTGGGAAACAGAGACATAGGTGGATCGACGTAGCAATGATAGTAGGAATGATAATAAAAACAAAATTCAAAAAAGGTTTT
>NC_051419.1:6374116-6374233 GCF_015228065.2 Penaeus monodon
TACGATGAAATTTCAAAACGTAATTCCCAGCGCCCGTCACGCAGGAATCGAGAAAACCGAGTTAATTAGGAGTTGGGCGATTCCTCTGGTCTCTAGACCCAGGGCAAACCACTCTCG
>NC_051419.1:6375044-6375129 GCF_015228065.2 Penaeus monodon
TTACCCACGCACAATTTCTTCCTCGAGTTTTTCAGAGATTTTGCCCTTTCCTTAATAATCTTCCTGCTTTTCTACTTTTTTCTTT
>NC_051419.1:6375211-6375576 GCF_015228065.2 Penaeus monodon
TGCCAGTAAAAAAACAATCATTCAATTTATTTCTCCTCACAAATCCTTTAAAACAATTTTATGTTACGACGACTTGGCCAGCTGTTACATCAGCTGTTCCCGAGGCACTAACGGGTCGTCGGCCTGAGTGCCTGAGCAATACACGGGTTGCCTAGACGTTTAAGGTGCCACGGAGTGATAGGTTCATTCGGTTGAATCTTAATGTTGTTTATGTTTATTTTATTATTTGTTTACATGTTTAATTAAATGAAACTTGTTTTTTTTATTATTTAGTTACTGAGCTTGTTAGTGAATTACATTTTTTTTTCTTTTTACATTTTATTCACTTTCATGTCAGTTCTAACTTGCCTGGACCTCTCAGGATT
>NC_051419.1:6376275-6376484 GCF_015228065.2 Penaeus monodon
TCACATCTCATCAAGGGGCCCAGCGTCCTTCTCACTCCTTGCAGACGCCGATGACTCCGCCAGCGACTTTCACCAGAACCGGATTCCAACCCGTGAGGCATAGCATAAACGTGTGACCTTTTTACATTAAAGTTGTGATGCCTTGTGGTGTGCAGTCCTGTGCTTTAGGTTTCCGGCGCTGGCGAATTTGGAGCCTCGGTGGACAAAAA
>NC_051419.1:6376822-6377090 GCF_015228065.2 Penaeus monodon
CTCTTTAAAATTACCCATACAATCAACATCCAGATTAACTTATCATCCTATCATTCCTCCTCGTTCTATCCCCCCCCCCCATTCCTCAAGCATTCTTAAAGCATTTAATAAAAGCACACAAAGAGCAATAGCAGAACACGGGATTTAACACAACTGGGACCCCCCTCCGACACTTTGGTTTATTTGTCTCGCTCTGAAACATTCATGGGAATCTCGGGACAATATTCTTTTCTCGGTCTTTGAAAATATTCTTTCTATCAGTTCACGT
>NC_051419.1:6377647-6377924 GCF_015228065.2 Penaeus monodon
AAAGCGAGTCGATATTAAAAATAATTTCATTAGCAAAGCGCCGTTTGAAAACAGTAGCACGGCCAGTGATTATACCATTGACGATTTTGAAGAATTAGGATGACACAGACAGATATAAATTATTGAAGCCAATATCAATTATGGTAAGAATGAAGGGCGTATCATTCTCTCTCATTTAATCAATGATTAAGGCAATTCATCACTGAACAATAATAACTTAGGTTCACTGCTTTGAGCTCTTTGGGGCAAAATTAATCGAGTTTGCATTTTTAAACTG
>NC_051419.1:6378200-6378740 GCF_015228065.2 Penaeus monodon
CCTCGCCCCCCGCTCTCCCTCTCCCCTGTCTCCTTCTTCCATTCCCACCCATCTCTCCCTCTCCCTCTCCCCCCTTCCTTTCCCACTACCTCCCTCTTCCTTCCCCTCTCATCCTTCCTTCTCCCTAATTCCTCTCACTCTCTCCCCTCTTCCCCCCTCTCCTCTCCCCTGTCTCCTTCTTCCTTCCCCTCTTATCTCTCCCTCTCCCCTCTTCCCCTCTCTCTCCCTCCCACCCTCTCCCCTCTTTCCCCTCTCCCTCTCGCCTCTTTTCCCCTCTCTTTCCCACCTTCCCCTCTCCCTCTTTTCCCCTCTCTTTCCCCCCTTCCCCTCTCTCCTCTTTCCCCCCTTCCCTCTCTCCTCTCCCCCCTCTCCCCCTCTCCCCTCGCCCAGACCCGATGTTTAGAGGGGAGATGACTGAGGTGCCGAGAACAGCGAGCCTAACCCCTCACCTTTCCATAAATGTGTCTTTGATGTCTCCCGCGGAAGTTTCTCATCAAGTGCGTCCTGCTTTCTCCTGCTCCTCCTCGCTCGGAAATCCCT
>NC_051419.1:6378918-6380119 GCF_015228065.2 Penaeus monodon
TTCTGTCCACCCCATTCCTTCCTCTCCTTCCATTCTCTTTCTTCCATCCATCCCTCTATTCCCTCCCTTCACTCTTTCCACTCCACACCTCCCTTCGATCCTTCTCCTTTCTTCCCATCCCTTCCCCTATTCTCCTCACCTTCCACTCTCCTCCCTCCATCCTCCTAATACTTCCCCTCTCTTTCCTTCCTTCTCCTCCCCCTCCCCCTCCTCCCTACCCCTATACTCATCCCTCCCCCTTCTATCTTCCCTATCCCTTTTCACTCTTCCATCATTCCTCCCCCTCCCCACCCCACCCTATCCCCCTCCCCCTTCCACCCTCCCTCCACCCTCCACCCATCCCATCTCCCTCCACATCCCATCCCCCTCCACTCCCATCCTCCCTCCACATCCCATCTTCCTCTGTCCTCTTCTTTCCATCCTCCTCCACATCCATCCTCCTGTCCATCTCCTCCGCAGCTCCTTCCTCCCTCCTCCATCCATCCTCCACTCCATCCTCCCTCCATCCTTCCATCCTCCCTCCACCATCCATTCCTCCCTTCCACCATCCCATCCCCCCTCCACATCCCTCTCCTCCACCATCCCATCCTCCCTCCACCATCCCATCCTCCCTCCACCATCCCATCCTCCCTCCACCATCCCATCCTCCCTCCACCATCCCATCCTCCCTCCATCCTTCCCCCTCACAAACGGACACAAGCGAGCGTACCCGTTAGGTAACAGAGCAGCACTTGTCTCGTCCTCTTGTGCCCGCTCCTGCCGGCACTCTCCAGCCTTAGGTCCTCACTGGCAACCCTCCAGTGTGCCGGCTAAGGGTGTCAAGAGACAGTTAGGTGCCAGATTTGCCCGTCCTGATCAGAGACCGCGGGGATAAAGTGAGATGGAGAACTTGTGGTCGGTTTAAAAACTTCATTTCGTTTTCTTTCGAGGGAGGTTGGGATTTTCTTTGTTATTTTTTGTTGTTTTCTTGTAGTCTTTTTCTTCATTTGCTTTCTTCTTTTTTAAAACTATTTTATAGTTTTTTACCCCCTCTTTTCTCGTATGTTTTCAATGTTAGATCTTTCACTACCGTGAATGTAACGAATCCAAAATACTGTTATCGCTGAAACGATAAAGTAAAATGTTTTTTTTTTTTCTGGTTTTACTTCAAACATATGGTATTTCTCTCGCAGGTCATATTCCACCCTTTTCCCTCTTTTTT
>NC_051419.1:6380320-6380559 GCF_015228065.2 Penaeus monodon
CTTGTCCCAGCCTTTCCCTGGTAACCAGCACTCCAGGTTACACAGAGTTAAGACTTGTACCTGTCATTCTACTCCGGTGCCGCCGCTATGTCGCATTTATATGTGATGTTTCTATACAAAGGGGTCTCTTAAAGTATGAAGGAGACCTGGTTTTTGTGATTATTTTTTGTTTGTTTGTTTGTATGTAAGAGGGGGAGCTTTTGTTCGTTTGCGTGTTTTTTTTTAAATCTCTGTTTTCT
>NC_051419.1:6380613-6381425 GCF_015228065.2 Penaeus monodon
CTGCTCTCTCCCTCTCTCTCTTTATCTCCTCTTACTTCTCTCTAACTTTCTATGAGCCCCTCCCTCTCCTCTTCTCTCTATTACTACATCACCCCTCCTCCCCCTCTCCCCTACCCTCCTGACTCCCTCCCTCTTTTCCTTCCTCTCCCCTTTCTCTAGCTCCTTCATCTCCCCTCTTCTCTCTCTTCCTCTTCTATCCAACTTTCGTTCTCTCTCATATGCCCTCTCCGCCCCCCCCCTCTTCTCCCTACTCCTCCAACTCTATCTCTTCATCTCACTCCTCCTGCTCCTTCCTTCCTCATACATTATCTCTGCTCCTTCCCTCCACCCTTTCCTTTATGCCTTCCCCTCATCTCCCTCTCTCCTTCCCCCCCTACCTTCCATCCATTCCCTCTACCTCCCCACCCTTTCCTCTATCCCTCCCTTTTCTCCCCCTCTCCCTCCCCTTTCCTCCATCCCTCCCCTTTCTCCCTCTCTCCCTCCCCTTTCCTCCATCCCTCCCCTTTCTCCCCTCTCCGTCCTCTTCCCATCCCTCCCCTTTCCTCATCCTCCCTTTCTCCCTCTCTCCTCCCTTTCCTCCATCCTCCCTTTCTCCCCTCTCCGTCCTCTTCCTCCATCCCTCCCCTTTCTCCCCCTCTCCCTCCCCTTTCCTCCATCCCTCCCCTTTCTCCCCCTCTCCCTCCCCACCCTTTGCCCTTTGCACACACACACACAAACCAGCCCTGACTATGACTGACACCTCCAACCTTCCTCTTCGACCCGGGTGTTACCTGGCAGCCCATCGAGGCATTGATCCGGCTGTGGGAATTAGA
>NC_051419.1:6382041-6382428 GCF_015228065.2 Penaeus monodon
CTCTTATCACCCTTTTCCTTTCCGGATTTGACTCATTTTCTTTTTCTCTTTGTTTATAATTCCCCTTCCATTAGATTCCATATTCTGTTTTTTTTTCTTATTTTTGGTGTTATATATATTTATTTTTGGGCCATTAGAAGTAACCCTTTTCCATTTTATCCGTTTTTTCCTTATTCCCTTCTTCATATTGCCTATTTTGTGTTTGTTTCTTTCTTATTTTCTATTTCTTTCTTTTATCTTTCTTATTTTGTATTGAGCGTTTTCTCTCTTATTTCGCATTTATTTCTTTTTTTCATCTTTCATATTTTGCATTCAAGCGGTTTCTCTTCTTGTTATCTTTAATTCCTCTCCCATCCCTCCTTGCTACGGTCATTCTCTCACCTCGAA
>NC_051419.1:6383264-6383394 GCF_015228065.2 Penaeus monodon
CGAAATACCGAGACGCAACAATATATTTTCAGCTCTCGTGACATTGTTCAGCATAGGAGTGTCAGCTCGAGTGACGTGTCTCTGGCGGTCAAACAAGGACAAAGCTTTTAATATAAAGGACAGGGTCGTA
>NC_051419.1:6383877-6384976 GCF_015228065.2 Penaeus monodon
AACATACTTTAAAACCCTACAACATTCTGTATTCAAATCTGCAAAACACATTTTCCTGCTTGCCTATCCCACCCGTGTATTTCCTCTTTCTTTTTATCCGGAATAATCACGAACGTTGCGAAATCCTCACCTGTATTCCAGCACTTTGCTCAGCATCGAAAGTCAAAATTCAATAGAACATTTGCATATTTACACAAGAGCGAGCGAAAATGTTCAAATCGACTTCCGTATCCCCTTGTTAGTTCACATCGACTGTAGGTATTTCATGGAGGATGGGAACGAACAAACATGGATCTTTACGATGTTTATAAATAGATTACGTTGGACAGATGCAGACAGTCACATAAAAAAGTTACCTAAATAAAAATAGTTACATTAATATATATCGAATGAAATGTTTACCTCGACATCCCTTGATGGTCTATTAGTTCACATCGACTGCGCTCATTTCATGAGGACAGAACCGTATAAGAACGTAGCGTTATCTTATTCATAAATACACAGCAAAAATATTCACCTCAAGTCCCATAATGCCTCGGTAGTTCATATCGACTGTATTTTATGGAGGATGGGAACGAGCAAACAGTTATTGTATTCATTCAGTAAATACACAGTATTAAATAAACACACGTGGTTACATAAAAATATATAAATACAAATAGGTACATGAATACAAATAGCGTTAGTAAACATACATCAAGCGAAAATGTTTAAATCAACTCCGGTAACTCCATGTTAGTTCCCATCGACTGTAGGTATTCCCTGGCGAATAGGAACGAACTAACATGTAGCTTTACGGTATACAACAGCTACATAACGTTACAAAAAAAAAGTTGAATTAACTCCAAACAACTCCATGGCATGAATACAAAGCGTGAGATTAATAAAAATGGCGAATCTACATGAATTTGATACACAACGTTAAACAAAAGCAGATAGTTACATAAATACAAATAAGTCTATAGTGTTCAATTCCTATATACCCACGAAAAAAAGCACTCTAAAGCCTTGAAACAATAGTGTTTCGTTACATATTTGAACCGCCATAATAGCATTGTATTCGCCCCAACTCTCCCTCTCTCTCACCACACAAAAACAA
>NC_051419.1:6385518-6385625 GCF_015228065.2 Penaeus monodon
AATATAAAATAATTTGCATGTAAATCTTACAAAATCGAGGATAGGAATTTGCATATCATGTTTCAAATTTCTTTTACTTCAGTTTCCCTCAGTGTTATTTGTCTGGT
>NC_051419.1:6385748-6386082 GCF_015228065.2 Penaeus monodon
TTCTGTTAGATATTTCTTGATATCCATTTTAACTCGATTTATCTTCTTTCTTTATCTCCTCAGAGAATTTAACCTTTCCCTTTTAATTTTTCTCTCACATTTCAGCTACATTACAATTAATCCTTTTTCTTTAGTATTTCCCCCCTTCTCTTTTACTCTCTTCCCTCAGTTCCCCTTTCGCATGCTATCTCCTATAATCACTTGCTCTTTCCTTCTCGCATTTCAACCCTCTTTTAATGACGTCATTTGCTTCCCCTTCGATCAGTTGGCGCTTCCATACACAGATTTCTTTCTCTCTCAGTCCTCCTCTCGCTTTCCCATTCGCGTTCGTATA
>NC_051419.1:6386540-6386610 GCF_015228065.2 Penaeus monodon
ATCCAGCATGTGTCCTGGATAGGGGCAATGCAGTGCTGCTGCAAAATGACTACACAACACGAGAAGAGGA
>NC_051419.1:6387382-6387451 GCF_015228065.2 Penaeus monodon
ATAACGTTTGTTTTATTATCATCATTAGCGTTGCTGTTATTCTCCCTACTTCTCTTCCATCCCCTCCTG
>NC_051419.1:6387703-6388004 GCF_015228065.2 Penaeus monodon
TCGTTCCTGCCCACGAAACCAGCAATTCCTTATGATTAATTTACATATATATATCCAACACGCAGTAAAATTTAGAAGATAAATTGCCCACGTGATTATGACGCCGAAGACAGACGATCTTAAGGGCGATATCCCATCGATAGCACATGAACGAGGTAATTGGATGAGAACATGAACTTAATGGAGTATGCGTCAAATACGTTACATGCGGTGCGCATATCGGAGAATAATACAGATAAGTAGCATACTGGGAAGAAATAAAGAAAATAAAAATACATACATACAACAACACACACACTTT
>NC_051419.1:6388367-6388445 GCF_015228065.2 Penaeus monodon
ATGTATATATACTGTATACGTGCGTGTATCACCTTTTATTCCTTCTGTTTGTCTCTCTGTCTGGCGCCCCCCCCCCCA
>NC_051419.1:6388477-6388671 GCF_015228065.2 Penaeus monodon
TGCAGTCTTCCCGGATTCTCCTTCCCCAGCATAAATCTTCACGCCACACCAACACCTGTGCCATTAATCTTTTCTATGAGACTCTTCCAGCCTTCTATGCTTTCCGTTAACCAATAGGGATTTTGCCTGGACGCCCCCCCCCCCAAACAGACGCGTTTTGCACGTACGTGTGTATGTGTGTGGAGGAGGGAGGG
>NC_051419.1:6389399-6390014 GCF_015228065.2 Penaeus monodon
TCATAGATGTTTCCTCCTCGCAGCATCAACATCTCGCGGTTTGTTCACTTCTTAAAAGCATAAATGGCCTGACTAAATCATTTTCTTCTTTGAATATATTGCACGGAAGGAATTACATTGCAAAGGAATATTTTGAGGAGGGAAATGCGAAAGATGGAATAAGTAGGTTATAAGTAAAGTTGGAATAAGTAGATTATAAGTAAAGTTAGAATAAGTGTGTCTGGGATACGTGGTTACATGATTTTTATGAATGTGTGTATGAATGTGAAGAGGAATTTTAGCAAATAATTAGTATGTAAAGCGATTACTAGAACGAAACAATTTAAAGGAACTTTGAATAAAAGAGGAAGAACAAAAAATTAAGAATTTTTTTTTTCTCAAAAGGCCCCCCCCCCTCGTGTTTTTAAGGATCGTTGGGAAAGACTGTTATATTCTCGCGCCAAATTGTAATGAATTTTCGCGGCAAAAACACCATCTCATTTATTTTATTTTCCTTGTCTCTCTCTTTCTCTTTCTTCTGTTTGTTTATCTGATTTTCTGTTTCGTGTCTATACGTCTGTCCATTTAATTCTATGTTTATTTTGTCTATTTTTCTATACAGTGATTATCGTCATT
>NC_051419.1:6390183-6390756 GCF_015228065.2 Penaeus monodon
TCTTCCTCTTATCTCACTTCGTATTTATTTATCTCTGTCTATCTCTTCATTTTTTGCCTCTCTAACTTCTTTAGTTTTGAATTTATCTTTTTAGCTTTTCGTTTTTTACTCTGTTTACCCTTTCCTTTTTTAGAATTTTCTTTTCTTCTCTGTCTTTTCTTTAGATTTCTCTCTCTTCTTCTCTTTCGCATCTATCCCCCCCTTCCCTTCACTTCCTGTTGCTTTTGTTACTCGTTTCTTTATCTATCCGTTCATCAGTATAATATATCTTTTCTATATCCATCTAATTCTAAATTCTTTCTGAATTCTCTCTTTCTCCCTTTACGTAAATTCCTGTTCCTTTGTCGTCTTCTTCTATTTGTTTATTCCCTTGACCGTTCCCTTCTCCTCTTCTCTAATATCTCCTTTCTCCTTCTTCCTTCTTCCTTTTTTTTTTCTCTCTCCTCTCTCCTCCCTCTCCATTTCCTCTTGCCTCCTGCTTTTAACTTCCCTCCTTTCTTCCCTTCTACTTCTTTCCCTTCTCTCCTATCTCCTTTTCTCTCATTCCCTTTCATTCCCCCCCATTTATTCTAT
>NC_051419.1:6391462-6391567 GCF_015228065.2 Penaeus monodon
TCGCCTCGTCCGCCTTGAGGGTCGATGCCAGCGTGTCTCTTTGTCCGCTGTCATTCCACTTGCTTGCCGCAGGGATTACGTAACGCGACCTGGAACTAGTAATCA
>NC_051419.1:6392126-6392439 GCF_015228065.2 Penaeus monodon
TGCCCTTGTAGATCCTCACATAACCGGAAAAAGCAACAACAACAAAAACAAAACAAAACAAAAAATAAAAAAATATCTAAAAATGCATCTAGAAAAAAAAGAAAAAAAAAGAAAAAAAAAAGAAAAAAAAAAAAACTTGTTCCAAAAGGTCGATTTCCAGCTGGCGTCACGCAGTCGCATCCTGGCAGAGGCGCAGAGAGCCTTTGTATGGGAGGGAGGCTCATGAGAGAGGGATGCTGGGCGGCGAGGGATGCTTTCGGACCCGGAGATGAAAGGCGATCGAGAGGACGCCTGAGTGTTCTATAAAAGCTGT
>NC_051419.1:6392670-6392865 GCF_015228065.2 Penaeus monodon
CACGAGGATCACAGCTCCCAGGGGCGAGAGGAGGAGCCTCATGACGGAATCCTATCCACAGGAGACAGCCGTGGAACGCGAGGAAGGAGAGAAAGGGGAGAGAGGGGAAGGAAAGGAGAGGAAGGGGAGAGAAGAAGAGAAGAGGAGAGGCAGAAAAGAAGAGGGGGGTGGAAGGAGAGAAAGGGGAGATGAGGA
>NC_051419.1:6393851-6393920 GCF_015228065.2 Penaeus monodon
TAAAACATTGAGGACTTCACCATACAATTGACCAGAATGAAAAAAAAGAAAATGCCTAAATTCGTCTTC
>NC_051419.1:6394491-6394746 GCF_015228065.2 Penaeus monodon
GCCGAGAGCACCAGGCCCGACGGAGAGATCCCTCTCTCACACAGCAATTAGCATCCGTTGCAACATCCGCGTGCAATCAAGGCGAATGCTGTCTGTAATAAACCCTCATGAGCAAAAAGGGAACATGCGGACTCAGATGCTTCTTCAGAACAGGTGCTGTTGCCACACAGCGAGGCAGAGGAGCGCTGTGTGATTTTTATTTTTTATGAGAGCGAGGTAAAGGAAATATGTTTTTCCTTTTCCCTCCTGTTCCTA
>NC_051419.1:6394964-6395054 GCF_015228065.2 Penaeus monodon
ATTCTTTGTTTATTTAGGAAGATATTTCATAATCTATTCCTGAGGAAATATGGAGAAATAAAACACGAAAATCTAATACTGGTCTCTTAC
>NC_051419.1:6395275-6395639 GCF_015228065.2 Penaeus monodon
ACAACCCCCGCCCTCTCTTGCCCTCCCCCAGCCCTCAACACCCCGCCCCCCAGCACACACTTAATTACTAGACCCCTTCCCACCCCACTTCCCCAACACACAAGCCTCTCTTTTCTCCAGCACGCACTAAAACTCAGGCAAATAAACAACACCAGTGATAATTTCCCCCCTGTGTTTATTATGCCTCTCTCCAGTACACCTAAACCCATTATTTATGAAAACCCTCTCTGGTTCACATCCCTCAGAAGCCCCAGGTGGGATATTGAACACCGTCGAGACTGCTTTCGTTCAGATACCATTTTTTTCCTTGCGATTCTTTCACCTTCTGTGGAGAACGTTTTATATCATATGCGTGATAATTTCG
>NC_051419.1:6396035-6396246 GCF_015228065.2 Penaeus monodon
AACTATACATGTGTGTTTGTACCCCATCTGTTATCAGACTGTTACCTATACGTGCTTGGCGTGCTTGCTTGCATGTGTGTGCCTTTGTAATCTATTATGTATACATCCAGGTTACATGAGATCCTTCAAGAAAGATCAAAGTCAGTCTAAATATCACGCTTTTTCACGTACGTTGCATAGCTTGGAGATCTTTTTTCTAGATGTGTATTTT
>NC_051419.1:6396923-6397036 GCF_015228065.2 Penaeus monodon
CTTGTTCCGCCGGCAAAGACGACCGCCGCCGCACGCCATTTCTCCGAGCCGAGGACACGACTGTCTCGCAGGTGGGACAGCTTTAGGGACGCTACGCTGCATTATTCTCTCTC
>NC_051419.1:6397213-6397548 GCF_015228065.2 Penaeus monodon
GTCTATGTCTGTGTCTCGCCCTAATGAGATAAAAAAAAAGTCTTGTGGAAGTCATAAGAAATTAATCTACGAGAAACGACCTTCAAAGTTCACACTCGCGAGCTGTATTCCCGACAGAATCAAAATCACATAAAACATGAAAAAATACATGAATATCAGGAAAGCCTCCATCGTCTCAAACACATCTCTGTCTTGATTTAAAGTCCGGTTTAATCTACTTATTATTAAAACTTTTCTTTTCTTTTTTTTCTTGCGCTTTTAAGTTCCTGAGGTGATCGTAACTCCATCTTGTGCGGATAAAAACAATCCATTCTGAAAATTGCCTCCTATGAATG
>NC_051419.1:6397593-6398521 GCF_015228065.2 Penaeus monodon
TCTTCACCTTCCGCCATCTTTCTCTCCCTTCCCTAATCACGCATTTCCATTAATGAGTAATTTACACATATCCTCTCATAAGTCTCATCTGCCACACTCACACGTTTTCTTTCCTTTCCTTTGAATGAGTGTGTAAAGAAAGCAAATTGAGTAAATATGGTTGAACGTTGGCGATCCAACTCGAATGATGTTGAGTAAACGGTTTGAAACACTTCCAAAGGGAACGTTTATCTTTTTAAACTCGAGGAAACGTTTATGCACCTCAGGCATGTGCTTATCATCTTCAAAGAAACGTTATCGACGAAAAGGAAAGATTTAACTATCATAAGAAAAAGCTTTTTTAACTTTGTCATGTTCACATTCCATCTATCGCAAGGAAACGTGTATCTATTGCAGGGAAGACTAACTAAAATAAGGAAACGTTTCTCAGCCACAAGGAAGCCTTCATCCTCGCGACAGAAACGTTTATCAACCACAAAGAAAACTCTATCTACTACAAAATATAGTTATCTGCCACAGAAAAACGTTCACCTACAATGAAAGAACATTATCTACAGAAAAAAAGATAAATAAAAACTAAAAACATTTAACTTACTCATCCGCTTTACCATAGGCTTAAAACATTATAATTTTCTTAGACTTGAGGAGACGAGGAAGAGGAGGACGATCTGTCTCTCAAGATTAATGGCAATCTCTCGGATCTCTGCGAAAGAATTCTAGGTTATCTGGGTAAAGAATAGAAGTTTCTGGAAGTTTCGCGCAACGTTCTGGATCAGCCTCGACACTCCGGCAACGTTTGGTGAGAAATGCGTTTGGCAACCGGCAGACAATTGAAGAAAACAAATTGAAAACAAGAGGGGAAAATATTCTTTCAGCAGTAACGTCTCAGGGCGAGAGAAAATAAAATCTGGAGCGAGGTTCGGCTGGA
>NC_051419.1:6398744-6398857 GCF_015228065.2 Penaeus monodon
TCCCCCCCCCAAAAAAAAAAATTATATCCTTTGCCATGTGGACTAAAATAGTTAAATGATATTACAAGGGTTAATATAAGGCTAGCATCGCCACTTCCAAAAAACTATATTAC
>NC_051419.1:6400888-6401107 GCF_015228065.2 Penaeus monodon
AGCAGTCCATGTATCCGGCTCCGTTCGCGTAAAAAAAAAAAAACCATCCACGCATCCGCAATTCGTTCGCGTAAGACCACACCTGCGTCCTCCGTTTCCCGCGCAAAATAAAAAGCAAATATGGCAGCTTGTTTGGCTTCAAGTCTCCCGTGTAAACAGATCTTTGCGAATTCCTACGTGTTCTCCTTTTGCAAAATGAATAACCGATTCGTGTTGGGA
>NC_051419.1:6402005-6402101 GCF_015228065.2 Penaeus monodon
TGCGTATCTTTACAACATGAATCTCAACGTCTCATTACTCTAAAAACCCATGATCCTTTATATATTTTTTCCCAAATCTACAGAACAAAAAACTAA
>NC_051419.1:6402131-6402292 GCF_015228065.2 Penaeus monodon
AAATATTCCTATTACTACAAAAAAAAAAAGGTTTAGGCCTAAGACCGTACATAAATCCGTACATCTTTTATGCTCGTAGGCCTAAGTTCTATGGCTGACGGAACTTTGGTGACAGTGTTTCAGTGTACCGTGAGATATTTATGTTACTGAGTAGCGGTATT
>NC_051419.1:6402333-6402447 GCF_015228065.2 Penaeus monodon
CTCTCCCCTCCACGCATATACAGAACCAAGAGCCACGTTTCCTTTGCCTAACAACAAAAGCGAAAAAAAAGAAAAATTGAAAACAGGAATGGTGTGGATGTGGTATTGTCTTCG
>NC_051419.1:6402494-6402603 GCF_015228065.2 Penaeus monodon
CGCGTGTCTGTGTATACGTGTGATTTCATATATACTTTTGATTAATCATTTTTAACTTTTCTTTGCTCAAGTGTAGAAATAAACGCACATACATCTCTCATGAAAACTG
>NC_051419.1:6402833-6403470 GCF_015228065.2 Penaeus monodon
CCCCCCCCCCCGTTTGTCAGGCTCAAACGTTCGCCATAAGGGAGAGTTATATTTCATCGACCCCCTTATATTCCCTAAGCATTTGAATAATAACAGAGCTTAGGATTTGACAGACAGACATTAGAGCGGAAGAAGTGGTTGAGGAAAGGTGAGGAAAAGGGAGGAAAGGTGAGGAAAAGGGAGGAAAGATGAGGACAAGGGAGGAAAGGTAAGAAGAGGTGAGGAAAGGTGGAGAAAGGTGAGGATAGGTAAGGAATTATGAGGAAAGATAAGGAGGAGTAAGGAGGAAAGGTGAGAAAAAGTGAAGAAAAGTGGGTAAAGATGAGGAAAGATAAAGAAGAGTAAAGAAAGGAGAGGAAAGGTGAGAAAAGGCGAGAAAAGGCGAAGAAAGGTAGGAAAGATGAGGAATGTGTGAGGAAAAATGAGGGATGGTGAGGAATGGTAAGGAAAGGCAAGGAAGGGTGAGAACAGATAAGGAAATAGTGACGAAAAGTGAAGACATGAAAGAGAGTGAAGAAAGGAGAGGTTAGGAAAGGAAAATAGAGGAAAAGAGAGGGGAGGTGAGGAAAGGTGAAATAATGCTGTACATAATTGATGTGCTTTCTAAAAATAGATAAGGGGAGAGAAAACCAAGGGG
>NC_051419.1:6403766-6403864 GCF_015228065.2 Penaeus monodon
AATAAAGTACCACAGCCACAGATTTTCTATTTTCAGCTTCCTTTCGCTTTTGTTGCCAAGCAAGAGCACGCAAGTGTGAATTGATAGGTAAATACGTA
>NC_051419.1:6403903-6404011 GCF_015228065.2 Penaeus monodon
ATATGTACGTAAGTGCATAAATTAATGGTTATAAATTTATATCTGCTATTATAGGTCATGGTATTACAAGAAAACGGAACGAATTTGATACAAAGCGACCCGAACAGG
>NC_051419.1:6404033-6404314 GCF_015228065.2 Penaeus monodon
AAAAAAAAACGAAGCCTCGCCGACGCATCGGAACGCGGTGTCGACGGCTCAAGATTTGGACCGCACGCTTAAAACACAGGTTCAGAACCAAGGTGTTTAAAGATGGTTCGCGGGGCGGGGCCCACACTCCGAGGGGCGTGGCGATAAAGGGGATGGGTCAATAAGACACTTGACCTGGTAAACCCCAGCCACGACCTCGGTTTGGGAATCTTGGGGCCGAATCGCTTTCGAAATCGGAGGTCGTTCGGATTCGGTGCTTCCGGCTTAACAGGTTGAGAGAG
>NC_051419.1:6404873-6405338 GCF_015228065.2 Penaeus monodon
ATTTTCTTTCAAACAGCTGAGCCAAATAGTTTATAATGATGATTGCATATCCTGATTCCTTCGCATAAACATAGATGACTGGTATTAGCGGCGGCCACAACGAACAGCTTAATCAAATTGATACTTTCATGTGTCTTCCCTTCCTCGTTTGTCCAGTATAATGATGGCAATTAAATCTAAATTATGATTTGGGGGGACTGATTAATTTTGTGGAATTATGTTTTAGTTCCCCCTTTAAAAATAAAGAAAACGGGAATAGTGAAAGAAAACTGGAATTGTGATCTCATGAATGTTACGCGCAATAAAATCGCCTGAAAAAAAAAAACACAAAACTTTAAAAACAAGGAGGAACAACAAAGGAAAAGGGATATATAAAAGACGAAAAATGAATAGAAAAGAAGAAAACAATCATAACAAAACTTTAAATTACCCCCGTCCCTCCATAAACAGAAACAGAAAGAGAAA
>NC_051419.1:6405846-6406448 GCF_015228065.2 Penaeus monodon
CACCCTTCCCTCCCACAACACACAACGACTCTCCCCGTTAACAGGAGGCGAGACAAGGTGCGTCGAGACGTCTCAGACAAGCTCTTGGAGAACACGACGTCGCAGTTTATCCGTCGCTAATTACCCGTTATTGCTGCTTCTTGCCTCCTAGGTCGTCTGTGCCTGAGCTTGGGTGTTTTTGTTTGTGTTTCTTTTCGTTTGTGCGTTTCCCTTTGTTTGTTTCTTTTTGTTTGTTTCCTTTTGTTTGTTTCCTTTTGTTTGTGTGTTTCACTTTGTTTGTGTTTCCTTTTGTTTCTTTCTTTTTGTTTGTGTTTCTTTTTGTTTGTGTTTCTTTTTGTTTGTGTTTCTTTTTGTTTGTGTTTCCTTTTATTTGTTTCTTGTTGTGTGTTTCTCTTTGTTTGTGTTTCTTTTTGTTTGTGTGTTTCTCTTTGTTTGTGTTTCCTTTTGTTTGTGTTTCTTTTCGTTTGTGTTCCTTTTCGTTTGTGCGTTTCCTTTTGTTTGTTTCCTTTTGTTTGTGTTTCCTTTTGTTTGCGTTTCTCTTTGTTTGTGTTTCCTTTTGTTTGTGTGTTTCTCTTTGTGTGTTTCTTTTTGTTTGTGTTTCT
>NC_051419.1:6407213-6407317 GCF_015228065.2 Penaeus monodon
TGCCTTGCACATGACCTTTGCTTTTGGGTCTTAGAGTGTCTGCAAAACGAGGTCAAGATATGCACCGTGAACCAGGTCATCAGGTCATGAACCTCAACGAATGC
>NC_051419.1:6407553-6407729 GCF_015228065.2 Penaeus monodon
CGCAAACACAAGGTACATGAATGAACACAGAAAATATAATGAAAACAATCAGGCATTAAATACAACGATATAACACACGCTCATCCACACAATCCCTTTGTTTACATTTTTGCGAGAGATTTAGGGGATTGTGTTCACAATGCTCTGAAATATTACATAAAGCGAAAATAATGGTT
>NC_051419.1:6407870-6408218 GCF_015228065.2 Penaeus monodon
AAAAAAAAAAGAGAGAGAGAGGGGGAGAAGAGGAGGAGGAGGAAGGAGGAAGGTGAGGAGGGAGAGGATGGAGGGGAAGAGGGGGAGGAGGGATGTGGGGAGAAAGGAGGGAGTTGATAGGTGGGGAGAAGGAGGAGAGCGGAGGGAGATGAGGGAGAGAGGACGAAGAGGGGAGATGGGGAGTAAGAAGAGGTTGAGAGATGGGGAGGAAGATGAGGAGAGGAAGGTGGGAGGTTGGGTGTGGGGAGGGGGAAAGGGGGGGGATGAGTTTCACTTCCATCTTGACATTAATGTGAACTGGAATAAATGAGCTGAGACAAGCTCTCCCTAATTGTTGAAGGTGCAGCT
>NC_051419.1:6410454-6410634 GCF_015228065.2 Penaeus monodon
CGCACAGCCATACTAATGACACAGCGATACGAGTCACATCTCGGAGCTGCCACGCCCAAAGCACGAGTGAGCGAGCGAGCCACGGGCCCAGTATAATCTGTATCGATCGCCACAACGTGCAAATATTAACGATTTTTATCACTGGTGCTTCATTTGTCGTGTTCTTGGTGATTTTCCGCG
>NC_051419.1:6410801-6411397 GCF_015228065.2 Penaeus monodon
GAAGGCTGTGTATTTGCATCGTGTTGGATTTTAATTTGGGTGGGGGGTTATTATTATTTTCTATTATCCTTTCATCTTCTTGTTGGCGTCTTGCGTTCCTGAAAGAATATTTTTCTTCCTGATTTAAAATCACAGAAAATTAAAGGCGAGGAACCTATTGTATCGAAATTGAATGCCAGCTAATAAAATTGGGAAAATTGAATTAAAGGCACAAAGTAAATTTCATGAAATATGAAAAAGAATCAAGAGTGAAGGGTGAGAAAAGTGAAATTAGTCTACGGATAAATCCGCCACATTTCACATACACTTCCCAGGTTCTTGAACCGAGGAAGACAAATGAGAGAGAGAAAAAAATGATGATTAAAGTTAGCGAAAATATAAGGAGGAACTTTAGCATATCGAAAGCTTTGTTAATTAGCCTAATTAGTTTAACAATGAAGCAAATGGCGTCCGGAAAACATAATTTGGCTTCCTTTTGTCTGTGTAACCTTCAAGCCTTCACCTTTCTTAAATATTTGTGTGCAGGTCGACGACCCCAGACAGTTTTAAGTAAAATATCTATACAGGGTACATACATGCACTCACGCACGCACAAC
>NC_051419.1:6411454-6411637 GCF_015228065.2 Penaeus monodon
CGCTTTTAGAATGATCAAATACATCTGCCTTGTATTCTTAATCTGTAGTAGTTTTAATAGTAATAATTCTAAAACCATCTGAAGAGTACATTGCATGAAAAAAAAATAAAACAACAATTGCATGAATACTTGCAGTTATAACGAAGCAACAGTAATGGGCATGTGTGTAAGGTTATATGTCTT
>NC_051419.1:6411725-6412530 GCF_015228065.2 Penaeus monodon
TAGACATAAACACATATAATAATAAATAGAAATATATTTACATACACATGTATTACTATATCTACAAATGCAATAGAGACCTTTAAAATACTATACGCAAGCAATAAAAAAAATATATATTATTCATATGAAATAACTTTCCAGAGTCTATAGCTCTCTGTCTTAAATGCTCTTAAAGGGAGTTGAAACCTTTTTCTTTCGAGATGGAGAAGGTCCAAATCTAAGTGTTGGAGGGTTTGCGTCCGGCTGAGTTGCCATTTCATATCTTTTTCTTCATTTTCTTTTCAGTCTTTTCCTTTTTTTCATCCAACATTGTTTTCCTTTATTTTTTTTCCTTATTCTTCATTTTCACATGTGTATCTTTTTCTTTCTATTCATCCTTTATGTATGCTTATGTTTTTTTTTTTATATTTCTATATCTGCTCTGCTAGTTATTAAGTAGATTATTCTAGTAAATGAATCAATTATAATTTCACTGTTTAATATGCAGGAGATACATTAAACAGTTAGATTGTTTGATAACTCATTAATTCACTCATTTATTGTTCTATATTTCAGGTTTGTCATTATTCACGAGATTTATTATTCACATAAATTCGCAGCAGTTGATATAATAAATGGTTCCTTGTGTATGTTTTAGATGTCGTTTCAATAATACAATTATCTTTTACACTACGAATGGATTTTATCTGAAATATCATTTCATTTATTTTATCTATGTGAAAAAAATCGTGAATATGTAACGCCATTAGATGAATGATTATCTAATTATTATGAAGATTTAAAACGTTTGCAAGGGAGAAAT
>NC_051419.1:6412747-6412876 GCF_015228065.2 Penaeus monodon
TCTCTGTTCGGAACTGCACTTTCACTTTCAGAACTACTTAACAACATTAACAAGCGTCTGGAGTGACCTAGGTAAACTTTGAGGTTAAACTTACTTTCCGTTAATGCCTGAGTGGGAGAAACTGGACAG
>NC_051419.1:6414523-6414870 GCF_015228065.2 Penaeus monodon
CAGAAATCCCCCTGGAGATAACACTCGCAAGATGCCATACGAAGACAGCGATAAGACGAAATCTCTCCTTTCATCTGTAGCATCACGCCCACGGGACGCGAGGGCAAGGCGTTCACACTGCAAAGGGGATGTGAAGAGAAAGCTCATCTAAAGAAGGGATCTACAAGTGAGAAATAATGAGGAAATAGGTGATAAGAGGCGAGCAGGTGAATACAGTGTACGATATTA
The DNA here is from genome assembly GCF_015228065.2 of Penaeus monodon. Lineage (NCBI taxonomy): Eukaryota > Metazoa > Arthropoda > Malacostraca > Decapoda > Penaeidae > Penaeus > Penaeus monodon. The sequence continues at coordinate 6,414,752 of NC_051419.1, forward strand.
GGTTCTAATGAATCAGTTACAAGGCCATCTGCAAAGGAGGGAAAAGGTTATAAAGAAAATGTAAATAAAAAGACAATATAAAGAAGTTTATGTACAGGTATTTCCATGCATGTTTTGAA
>NC_051419.1:6416058-6416591 GCF_015228065.2 Penaeus monodon
CTGAACGGCTATACAGAAAACCCACGTTCCAAAAATCAATCAAAACAACACACACCCTTAGAAAATTAAATCATCCCCCCCACTCTTCCTCTCTCTCTTCTTCCACCTATTTTCTCCCCTTCCCCCGTTCCCCTCCCCCCTTCCTTCCCTCCCACTCCCCCTCTTCTCCTTTCCTCTCTTTCCTCCTCTTTATTCTTTCCTCCTCTCCCCCTCTTTCTCTTCTCCTCATCTCCCCCACTTTCTTCTTCCCTCCTCTCCTCCTCTTTCTCCTTTCCTCTCCATCCCCTTCTTTTCCCTATTTCTCCTTTCCTCTCCATCCCCTTCTTTCCCCTCTTTCCCCATTCCTCCCTCCTCCTTCTTTCCCTAACACTGGCGTGGTAGTATTGATTCCCTTGCAGCTGAGAGATTAGCTGTAAACTCTGCGGATTCGTTGAAGTGATTAGGGATGTCCGTAGCGATGACTGGGGGGTTGGAGGATGACCTTTGACCTCGCCGTTTCTTCTTATCTCCTTCCCTCGTCTTTCTGTTTGTTA
>NC_051419.1:6417603-6418420 GCF_015228065.2 Penaeus monodon
AAAAAGGTTCAATTCCCGAAGGAAGGAAAGAGCAGCTTTGTGGATACGAGTTCGGTGACAGGGCGCTTGTATCACAGACATGATAGATTGGAGCCCTAAATCCCTGTTTCCCTCCTGGAGATAGCGAAGGATTTTGGATACGTTTTAGGGAGAAAACGAAATCGATACTGGGAAGAAATGATGATGATATGATACTGAAAACAAATAAAAATGTTTAGTTGGATTTTTGTGTGCGTTTTAGAATGGAAATGAAGTAAAAAATAAAGTAAGATGAGATGCAAAAATATTTTTTTGTGTCCCTTTCGCGCAATCGTTGAAAAATATCATGATGAAGTTTTCACGGAATAATAAAAAGAAAGAAAAACGACAAACATAATATACTCAAAGAAAATAACTCAAATGTAATTAGACTAACGGCAAAAACAATAAACACATACAATAAAGTTGTAAACTCGTCATTTTGAAACAAGAATGAGTGTGGGCTTTAACTAATTGAACTAAACATTTTTGCTTATGTTCTGTTTATTATTTTTTATTTTGGCAAAAAAATAATGCAAATACTTTGTTAACTTGACTAATTTGGATCTAAAATTCTAGTGACGGGTTTTGGCAATCATGTTTATTAGGCGTAAATGCATCTACCTCGTTGTGTTCTGTTTGTTAAACATATTCGTGTTTGTATATAATATGTTTCTGTTTGTTTATGTACGTACTTACATGTATATAGGATATTAGAGAGACAGACAGAAGGGCAGACAGAAAAACCGACACGCTGACATATATTTATGGTAATGTTTATATGTCCTGAATAGATAAT
>NC_051419.1:6418760-6418963 GCF_015228065.2 Penaeus monodon
GAGAGAAAGCCTCCGAGATGCCCAAGCAACACCAGCCTCTGGCTCGTTTCCTCGTCGTGAGGGATGAAGACTGATCGAAGTCTGGTATTGTGTTTGAGCGAGTGAGGGAGATGCTCGGCCTTGATGGATATTGCCCGGCCGCCCAACACTGAGGAATCGATAGCGGAGATGTAAAGGAGTCAAGAGGAGGGAGGCTGATGGAA
>NC_051419.1:6420782-6421477 GCF_015228065.2 Penaeus monodon
CATTTCTCTTAACTCCACTAAGAACAACAAGAATGCCTTCTCTTTAAACCAATACCACATAATACACCTTTTTCCCCTTTGGTTCCATCAATGTATGGTTTCTATCGAACTGACAGGTTGTACAAGCTGGAGGGGGAGGGAGGGGAAAGGGGAAGAGGGAAGAGAGAAAAAAGGTAGGGGGATATGGGAAGGGAGATGGGGCATAGGGGAACGAGGAAGAAAGGAAGAGAGGAGAGGGGAAATTGATAGAAAAGGAATAGGGGAGAGATGGAAGAGGAAGAGAGGAGAGGGGAATGGAGAGAAGGGAAATAGGGGAGAGGGGGAGAGGAAGAGAGGAGAGGGAAAATGGACAGAAAAGGAAAAAGGGGGATGGGAAAGAGGAGGAGGAGGAGGGACTGGAGGAGACGAATATAAGAAGAGATAGAACAGGAAAAGGAGAAGAGAAGGAAAAGGGAGAAACGAGAGAGAAAAGATAGGGAGAAGACGTGGTGGGGGAGGAGCAGAGACGAAGCGTAGAGAGAGGAGAAAGAAAGGGGGAGAGAGGAGAGGGGAAGAGGGGGGAGGGAGAAGAAGGGAAGAGAAAGAGGAGAGAGGGTGTGGGATGCGTGCGAACCTCTTTCTAATATCCGTCGAACTCTAAAAATGAACGAGAAAGAGTGTGATTTTTCCCATTTTATGTCTATGCATGACGAGAC
>NC_051419.1:6421551-6421893 GCF_015228065.2 Penaeus monodon
ACCATCTATGTGTGCTGTGCTTATGTCTGTGTGGGTTTGTTTTTATACGTGGATATGTTTCTGTGTTCCATCCTTTACATTTGAAAAATTATAACACGCCCTGACTCTTTCAAGAATATTTAAATCAATGAAACAAAATGTTGTCTTTGTGATTTTTCGCTTGCTTGTTAACTCTTTCCTCCCTTCCATTTTGATAGTCACACTTTCAAAAGCATAAAAAACATTTCATCTTTTAAATTGTGTGTTTTTTTTTGACCCAGAATATCAATAAGAGTGAGGAAAAATATAACATTTGGTTTTAAAAGCTCGAAATGGGAAAAATGCAAATGGTCATAATTGCAT
>NC_051419.1:6422227-6422464 GCF_015228065.2 Penaeus monodon
ATGGAGTTCACACATTACATACATTCATGACGTAGTTTATAGCCCTGTGCGTTTATCATGCGGAATGACAGTGGTCACGTGGCAGGCAGCGGGCAAGCAATTAGTATCGGATATGACAGTCCACCTTCATACTAATGGGACAGGAAACACGTGTATTCATTCGGAATGATACGCTAACAAATATGAGAAATATGAGGGTGCGGTGGTGTGTGTTTTGGATGGGAGGGGGCAGGGTTG
>NC_051419.1:6423262-6423472 GCF_015228065.2 Penaeus monodon
AGTACTAATCCGTTTCTCTCCTTCATCAACAGCCGAGTCATTACTTAATGGATTTTGTAGTGTTAGAATGCTCTGCCGAACACCCTGGCATTGGCTTTAGTCCTCCGGCTTTTGGTCAGCGCATCCGGACAAAGCGGATGGTTTTAGCTGTGCTTGTATTTAGTGTGATGGCTGCTTCGTTTTGTATCTGTTCCTTCTTGTTGTGAAACG
>NC_051419.1:6424708-6425556 GCF_015228065.2 Penaeus monodon
AAAGTTCATCCAAACATTAGATTAGTCATGTAACACGTACAATCACACGGCAGCGGAAGAGGAAAACGGGGTTAGGCTCTTCTGTGAGAACCGCGGAGGGGGAACACAATAGATACTTAATAAACTGCCTTTGATATCGAAGCAAGGGTGAGGATTCAGCAGCAGCGAGACTGTTCGTTTCCAGGCGAGAAAGGAAGGGTGATAATGGCTGAGTATGCTAGGCATATGCGTATGGTATCGTAAGTGTGGATATGATTATGGCTAGATGGGTGAATATATCCGAAAATGTGTATTAAATGACCAGTACTACTGGGTATCAGTGAATAGTATAACAGGATGGAAGTGGGTATATCTGCATGAAAATAGACGTGGGTGAGTATAGCTGAGTATAAAAGGTTGAGTACTAATCAGTATACGTATAAGTGAATAAAACTAGAGAAGTGCAACTGAAAATAATTAGAATATTATATATTTGATACGAGTATATCTTACTGAATACCAAACGTCTCGTCGTAATGTTATATATTTATGTATAGGACGGAAGAGAGAAGAATCCCAAGATGTATTTATATCATGTAAAATATATCTATTTCTATAACATCCTAATATCATGTCACATATTGAAGAAACAGTTAATGAAAATTGATGGACAAAAAAGTCAGATCGTCAAAAATTAAGAGCCGCCTTACACAGGTGTTTGTCTTCTATGCAATTTAAACCTCATGTTTGCAAAAGACTCCGAGATCAAATATTTGAATATTTTTTTTCATGCTGACATGAAGTGCTGCGTAAGTTTGTTCTTTAATAATTCTAATACTAACAGTTTGCAACAATTACAGTGTACGAAA
>NC_051419.1:6425915-6426003 GCF_015228065.2 Penaeus monodon
AAGTAAAATGATAAGATTAAGAGGCAGAGAGAGCTCTCAGGGCGTAACCTCCTAACAAGCCGACCATGAATCCTGATCAACAATGCCA
>NC_051419.1:6426048-6426221 GCF_015228065.2 Penaeus monodon
CCGTCATTAGCTTCACAATCAGTGTATCGACCGGAATGAAAATGCAAATTCGCTTATTATCATATTTTGTATTTTTGTAGCTATCTTTTTTCAGTCTATCTGGTCAATGGTTATTGATCGATTAATTGAATTTAGTTGTATACATTATATTTAGGCTTCGGGTCGGTTTCGTC
>NC_051419.1:6426636-6426888 GCF_015228065.2 Penaeus monodon
TGTCGCAAAGATCGTGTATCGATTTAGTTTAGTAAAAAGAAAAATTGAATATTAATTCTTTGTAATTTATGCATGATCTGGTGTTCCAGTTCACTCCTGTCAAATATCCTCTTATATGATAAAAAAAAGTACCACTGGGTTATCTGCTGCGCTAAATTATTCACCCACCGAGTCCGAAAATGTATGCATCTATTTTTGGAATGAGTTCCCCGCGAAGCATTTAAACATTCCAGTGGCAAAGAAAGGCATATA
>NC_051419.1:6426982-6427384 GCF_015228065.2 Penaeus monodon
CGAATGTTTACGAGTATATGTAACGTGTATCTGTACGTATCTGTGTATTAGTGACCGTCCCTACCCCGCTCTGACCTCAACCCCCTCCTCCCCAATTCTAACAGAAGCTATGAACAAACTCAACTGAAAAAATGCGCAATTCACGAACAGATAAATCTTTTTATTCATGGCGTCAACAATAACAAAAAATCGCGTTTTTTTTGTTAAGCATTACACAGAACACGACATGTCTATCATTGTGGTTCAAAGTTAGAACAGAGGTTGTCAGGCTGTCAAAACATTGCTTTCATCATCTTTGTAAGAAATCTGGGTCGTTGTGTTTTGAAACGAGAGTATATATGGTCATTTTTCGGGAAAAAAGTCGAGGTTAAAGATTGTTTCATTGTGTTTGATTTGTTTTGA
>NC_051419.1:6428126-6428303 GCF_015228065.2 Penaeus monodon
TAGGCAAACTTTACTCCCTGAAATGACAATTTTCTATAGCTCCGGCATACTTCATCCTGGAGATCTATAAATGTTGCCACAAAAGTGATTTAGTATCTTCTCTTGCTTCTCGTAAATTGCCCAAAGCTTTCTCGATGATTGCTGTATAATAAGTGACCCTAACCTTTGCACTATTCA
>NC_051419.1:6428561-6428798 GCF_015228065.2 Penaeus monodon
TCCCTCTGTTTCCTTCTCTTTCTCCCTCTCTCTGCAACATATCAAGGTGTCCGAGCAAAGAACAATCTTCTCGCTAGAATTAGAAACAAACCAATAATTGTTATCTTCGAAAGATCACTCAAGTCGCTCATCTTACTGGTAAATTAGCGATCCACTTTATCTCACTCTATCGTGTAAATCTGCTCGCAGAATGTTCTGCAATAGGAAACACCTTTTGCATTTACCAGTTTGTTATTT
>NC_051419.1:6428835-6429454 GCF_015228065.2 Penaeus monodon
AACTTAATGTGTGTATATGATTGGACATACTTATTGTTTGTATTTAACCCGTGCATTCTTGTTATATCTTAAAATGCATTTAATGTCAGGGTCTAAATCCCAGGGAATCATTATGTAAGATGATTATTTCAATGAGATTCATAGTTTTATTTACCCTTTTTAAAATCATTGCGTATAATCGTATATTCTTGCATAATATCAGTTTTCTTTTACTTATTCTACTTTTTTTATCTACTTGCATCTTCATATCAATTTCATGTCATATAATTTGTCGATTATTTCATATACCTGTCTTTCTATTTGCTGCCATTCTGTCCTAAACATTATTTGAGTATCTGATACCATACATTCAGATATATAATGATGTTTCATTTTCTGTTCATATCAATTTAATTCACCTATCATCTATTCATAGGTAGCATAACCCTCATTTTATTTATTCACACTGTTCATTATCCACTGATTGTTGATTTATCAGAGCGTCCTCGAAAACATTTGTCAAACTGGTTTTATTGATCAGACCGTTTCGAACTTCGACCAACATGATAGTTAAATATGGATAGCATGTCCGTAGAGTTACACACCTCCACTGCGTGTTCGTGTGTAAGGAGTTAGCTCT
>NC_051419.1:6429512-6429887 GCF_015228065.2 Penaeus monodon
ACTTGTTCGTCCCCTGTCTTTTTCTTTCTAATTTGTTCCCCTCTCCCCTTTATTCCAACCCCCCTTCCCTCTGAAACCCTTCCCATTCCCTCTCTCTTTCTCCATTTCTCCCTCATTCTTTCTCCACTGACCAAACCAGCCACAAGACCGATATTGCATTTTGGTGTGACAGTGTATATATTATAGAAAAAACGATATTTTCTACAAGGACAAAAATACTGAACACCGGCAGTTATCATGTCGTGGCCTTTGACAACACTTCATGAAAAATGCAAAGCCTAAAAATACTCTGGGCATTTTTGTTCCTAATCGTCTTCTTCTTTTAAAGGTTTAATATGATTACAAATAGTTTGGGATTTTTCATCTTTATCTTGC
>NC_051419.1:6430397-6430678 GCF_015228065.2 Penaeus monodon
CCAAAGCATCAAAACAACAGACAGACAGATAATTCGAAACAATACCAAAGCTGACGTGTCCTCTCCTAGATCTCCTTTCGCTTTAGAACGTCATCCAACCTACAAACCCTTCCGTCCATCAAATGACATCACGGTCTGACAGCACAAACTGACATCACAAACTGACGTCACTGAGGAGATGTGTCAAGGGCTGGAGTGACATCCGGAGCAAGAAGCGGACTAGAGATCAGACAGTGCGGGACCACACAGGCCGAGGGCGATGGAGACCTCACTCTAAGTAG
>NC_051419.1:6430824-6431150 GCF_015228065.2 Penaeus monodon
CCAGTGCCTCTGTGTGTGTGTAAGTTATCTATTTATATATAGATATTTCTCCTCATAAGAGAACAGTGACATGAAAATTTAAATAGCTATAGATTTCTACGTCAGCCACTCCACCCACGCTTGAAGATGCATTCGTGCATAAATATATAAGCACATCTGACTGCAAATCTAAACGTGCATATCAAAGACATTCTGGAATATCGAGAAAGATAAAAAATAGCAGAAGGAGAATTCATGTTACTAAGAACGACAGAAATTTCATTAATGATTCAGCAGACTCTGAAATTCCGATCGTTAGGCCACCTTCAGAGCTTGCTAGTATCATT
>NC_051419.1:6431189-6431523 GCF_015228065.2 Penaeus monodon
GGTCAAGATAAGGCTTAAACTATGACCCAAATTCCGCCTCGCGATTGGCATAACAAACTGCTGACCTCCAGAAGGACTATATCGCTGCTGCATTTCATGCGGTTATCGACCCTCGTGGCACGGGTAGGAAATTGAGGTAATGAAATGTGGCGAAGAAATTCCGTAGACTTACACGTCGGTCGACCCGAAACTGGCACGAAAATTGAGAATATCCCCCATGTTTTATGACTCGCTGTTCGAGGGTGTGGATAGTCGCTGTATCTTGAGGTGGGATTATTGTGATTGTGGGCGGTATAAAGTGACTTCCATTGATTGTTCTTTACCCCTCTACCCT
>NC_051419.1:6431573-6433218 GCF_015228065.2 Penaeus monodon
GCGGAAATATTCTTCGGATCTGAGCTTTACGTCCAAGTATAGAATGCAAAAGTTGTTTGTTGTCGATGTTTTCTTTTTCATATTCAAAGCAACGAAAGAATGGGAGTAAAGGATTTTTTCCTAGATTATTTTTTCTTGTTCTCTATCCCGTTCTGTTGTTTTGTTTCTGTCTGTGTTTTCTTATTATCGTTTATGCTTTCATTGCTTCCTAATATATACAAGAGGGAGGATGGTAATCATGTTCAATAAAATTACCTTATTTTTGTTTCCAATTATCTCCCTTACATTGTTTTTTCGTTTATCATTTTGTATATTTATTTTATCATGACATTTATTTTTTGCTACGACCTATTCAATTGCTTTTTTATGTATTTTTTTTTTACTCTCAATCCGAATTTACCCTTTCCCCTCTTTTTTATCATTATTATTTCGTCCACCCAATTCCTCCTTAATTATTCCATTTCTTTTCTGTCTTGTCCCATCTCACCTCACCTCTCAATCGTTAAACTAACCTTCAATTTCCTTCTTCCCTCGTGTTCTCACTCTGTCATCTTGCATCTCCACTCATTGTCTTTCCTCTCATATCCCTTGGTTATTCTTCCCTCTTCCTTTCTTTCGTTGCTTTACTTTTTATTCTCCTCTGTCTTTCATCGCAGTTTTTCTTTATTTCACTTTTCTTGTTCTTCCTCCTCGATCTCCCTTTCACTTCTCATCTTTCTGTCCGCTATTAGTTCTTTTTTATCTCTCCTTGTCTCTTTCATTTTTCTAAATATTCTTGTTTCCAATTTTCTCTTTTCTTGTTTTGTTCCCTCCCAATCACTTTTCCTCCTCTCCTTTTTCCATCTTTTTCGACTTTCCTTTCCTCCCCTTTATCCCTCTCCTTTTTCCCTTACTCCTTTTATCCGTTTCCCTCCTACTCCTCTTTCTCCCATTTGTCCTCTCAACCAACTTTTAACTTTCTCCTTTTTGCTGTCTCTGTCTCCAGCATTCTTTTCCCTTATTTTATCTTTTCCTTCTTTCCTGCCATCTCTCTTCACCTGCCTCTTCCCATTCCTCTTTCCAATGTGTTTCCTCCTCTCTCCTTCCTCCCTTTTCTCCTTCACTCTCCATTCATCATTCTACTCATTTTCTGTTTTTTTTCTCTTTCTTTCCTTTCTTCCTCTCATTCATTATCTTTCTCTCCTCCCTCTTTTTTTCCTTTCTCCCTTAACGCCTTCCCTCGTCATCTTCCCTCTCTATCCTCTGCTCTTTTCCATCCCTTCTCTCCAGTTTCTCTCCTTCTCTCCTCCCTCACTCCCTTTCTATCATTTTTCTCTCTATCCGTCTCCCCTTCTCTTTTCTCCATCCTCCCTCCGTCTCTCTATCTCTACCTTTCTCTTCTCTCGATCTCTTCTCTATCTCTCCACGCCTTTTCCCTCCCTCTTCGTTTTCTACTATTCTCCTTTTCGTCCCTTTTTCTCTCGATGTCTTCTCTCTCTCTTCTCGCCTTCTCCCTTTCTCCTTGTTTTCTACGTTTCCCCTTCTTCCCCTTTTCTCTCGATCTCTTCTGTATCTCTCCTCGCCTTCTCCCTCTCTCCTTGTTTTCTACCTGTTTCCCCTTCATCTCTTTTCTCTCGATCTCTTCTCTATCTCTCTTCGTATTCTC
>NC_051419.1:6433522-6433908 GCF_015228065.2 Penaeus monodon
TTGTTGTTGCAGCGCGCATCTCTCAGCACCGAAGGGAAGACCATCCCTTCAACACAGGTTAAGAAGTATCAATATCCAGCGACCATACTACCTTCACAACGCCTTTAGCCCTAATTAAGGGGGGAAATGGACGGCAGGTTTGATAATGGTCTGGGCTTCTGTACAGAGAACACGGAAGAGACGAAGGGAGGAAGGGAGGGTGGGAAGGAAGGGAGGGATGGAGGATGGGGAGGAAGGGAGGGTGGGAAGGAAGGGAGGGATGGGGGAGGGACGGAAGCGGGGGGAGGATGTGGAGTGAATGGATAGGAAGAGATGGGAAGAAGGTGGGGCCTGGAGAAAGATGGATGGGTGGATGGATGGAAAGATAAACAGATGGAGAGATAGAA
>NC_051419.1:6434074-6434874 GCF_015228065.2 Penaeus monodon
TATGGATGCACAGAGAAACAGAAAAACAGGAGACGGGAAACAGAGAGAGAAAGTAGAGATGGTAACATTGACGAAAAAGAAAAGGGGAGGAAAAAGGGAAAAACAAAAAAAGATATGCAGAAGAAATGCAGAAGATGTAAACAAAAACATGCATAAAGTATAAGCTCACACAAGAACAGTAAACACCTTTTAAGAAAAGTATATATATTTATTCAGCGCTGAAGGCTATTGGGATAAAAGTGAGGTTCTTTTCAAATTTCATTCAATAGTCAAACTTATCCGCACCCGTCCACTTCAGTCTGCTCCCCCCACTCCTCCACCATTTTGCTGCCCCCACCTTCTCCACTTTACCGACCCCTACCACCCTCCCCTCTTCCACTCTGCCCTCCCCCCCTCCTCCCCCCATCTCTGTCCTGCCGTCACTGCCCTCCACTTTCTCCCCTTCTATATTTCACCGCTCCACGCCCCCCCTTCTACTCTGCCCCCCCCCTCTTCGCCATTCAACCTCCTCCTCCCCCCTTCTCCCCTATACCCTCCCTCTCCTCCATCCTACCGCCCCTACGCCCCCCACCCTCCTCCACTCTACTCTCCCCCCTTTCTCCCCTCTACCACCCCCTACCCCTTCTCCTCCATCCTACCGCCACTGCGCCCCCCTCCCTCCTCGACTCTACCCCCTCCCCCTCAAGTATACCCACCTCCTGGCCTCTTCCCAAGCCACCTATGGAGGCAATCTGTCTCTGACATGAATTTACTGATTAATTAAAGATCTGAGTTTGGCCTTAATGAAGATGGTCGTGGCG
>NC_051419.1:6435069-6435425 GCF_015228065.2 Penaeus monodon
TTTTCTCTCGCACGCGCGCGAGTGTGTGTTTATCTCCATTTTAATACTGAAATACTCTTCCTAATTATAGGAAAACAAAAGCCCCTAAACTGTATAAAAATACAAGTCTTACATAGAATGGAAAAAAAAAATTATCCCTTTATATAGAATAATTTCCCGAACAAAATAACTCCGTATTATTTCAGTTCTGAGGAAAATTTGCGGAAAATGGGAAATTTACAAGCCTCGCTAACTTCGTAACAGGTACCGAAAGACCGGCGGAAAAACTGATATAGGATTTAAAAGGAAGGAGAGAGAGGGGGGGGGGAGACGGAGGGGAGGGGGGTTGGAGGAGGAGGAGATGGAGGAAGGAGATG
>NC_051419.1:6435789-6435958 GCF_015228065.2 Penaeus monodon
TTACATACGATACAAGTAACCCAATTCCAGGTGTGTTGTAAGCTGCTTTTGTTGAATAATCACATTTATGGCTAAAACTATATATACATACAGTCCTCCCCGTGCTTCCAAATAAATATTTACAGCTGTATATTATGGAAAGCACATTACCTATCACGAACTGAATTAT
>NC_051419.1:6435996-6436244 GCF_015228065.2 Penaeus monodon
GATACACACAAATATTTGGCTAAAATTGCGTTTGACTGGATATTCTATTTTCTCTCCCCCTTAATATATCAAGCTTCTTATTGATTCGCCATTCCTTGTGTAAAATGTCTCAAGGGATAACGAGCCCATTTTTACAATGTCAGACACCCACGTCGCACAACACCTCACGAGTTGCCAGAAGTCGCCATCGATATTCAGGCGATCTATTAAGTAAAACGGAGAAGGCGACCTGTGGGATTTCTAACCTT
>NC_051419.1:6437283-6437487 GCF_015228065.2 Penaeus monodon
TCAAAGACGAATTCCTGGAAAATCTTTTAATAAATAAATTTGGCGTATGGTTGTTTCCTCTATCCAGTTTACCTCTGTGAGTGTATTTATGCGTGTAGTTCCGTATAAGTGGTTGTGTTCATCTATGTATATGTGCCCAAGTATATGTATTTCTGCGCGCATGTGTATGAATAACACGTTTTTAAAAAGAAAAAATAGCCTTAT
>NC_051419.1:6437518-6438179 GCF_015228065.2 Penaeus monodon
TACAAAGTTGTGGGTGAAAGGAGAAAAGATTTTCCCTTGCAGAGGAAGATGACAGGAGGAGGAGGAGGAGGAGGGAGAGGGTAGGGGGGGGAGGTTGGTGAGATTGATAGTTGCAGTGGAGGACTTGCAGAAGGGGGGGGGAAAAAGAAAAAGGAGAGTGAGTAGTATATTATTTATATTAGGTAGATAGAGAAAGAGGTAGAGGAGAAGAATAGAGAAGAGCAAGGAGGGAGGGAGAAGATAGGATGAGGGAGTGAGGAAGGAGAGAGAACGAAAAAAGATGAGACGAGGAAGGAAAGAAGGAAGTGCAACGAAGAGGGGAAAGGGGAATGGAGAGAGGAGGAGATGAGGAGAGGAAGGAGGGGAGAAGGAGAGGGGGAATGGGAGAGAGGAGGGGAGAAGGGAAAGAGGATGAAAGGAAGAAGAGGGAGCAAAGGAAGAAGGGATAGGAGACATGATAAAAGGAGGGGATGACAGAAGGTGGAAGGAAGGAAGAGGAGAGCACGAGGGAAGAAGGAGGACGAAAGAGGAACAGAGGAAGGGAGGGAGAGTTGGAGAAAGAAGGATAAGAGGAGGGAAAGAAGAAGAGTGAAGGAAACACAGGAGAAGAAAAGGGTAGGAGGGAACGTGGAAGACAAGAAGAAAGCATGAAAGCACTAAA
>NC_051419.1:6438561-6439037 GCF_015228065.2 Penaeus monodon
TCCTCTTTTGTTAAAACTCTTGGCCTCTAAAAGATTATGTTCGCCTCATACCTTAGAGTACGTGCATGCTGGTGATGCAGAGGCGACTCTTGACAACCTAGAGTGCTTTTGCTTTTAAGGAATTTGTATCTTGCGAGGGGGGGGGGGGAAGAAAACGGGATGGGGGGAGGGGAGACTGCAACACTGGATTTGTTTTCCTTTTTATTTTGTTTCTATTTTATTTTGTGTTTTTCATTCCTATCCTTTTTTTATACATCTTTCAAATTTTATAGATTCATTATTATTTGTTTTTTTCTTATTCAGGTACGGTGGCAAGTATGATGATGATTTTGATATCATTAATAATACTTTTTGTTTTCTGGTTCTTCTTATTACTCTTTTGTATTAAAATGGTTTTATTAATGATCATTACTTGTGTTAGTAGTAATCTCCTTATTGTTATAAGAAGTATTTGCAGAAATAGAAGTGGTAATGCA
>NC_051419.1:6439523-6439602 GCF_015228065.2 Penaeus monodon
GGGGAAATTCTAGGCACATCACTAAAATGATAATGACAAGAAATCGGGAATATTTTTTTTCGGCATTCAGAAGAATTTC
>NC_051419.1:6439625-6439697 GCF_015228065.2 Penaeus monodon
TGTAACCTTCAGTTTTACTCGATTTCAAATATCTAATTATCAGAGTATTACAAAATGGTACAAAATGGTTAT
>NC_051419.1:6440067-6440648 GCF_015228065.2 Penaeus monodon
CCTTAATTAATTCACCAAATTAAATCCTCGATCCATTATAACAGATGGCACAGTTCCGTTTAATTGTGTTTTTGCGTCAAACCACTCGCGCCGGTCACGATGCACCTGCAACAAACAGGCCCCGAGATAAATCAACTTGCAACAGCAGCATCCCGGGGAGGATACCGCGTCCCGGCAGAGACTTTGGAGGCTGAGAACGTGTTTTTCTCTCTTTTCTTTTTTGTGTCTGTTTGTTTTTTCTCTCTTCTTTGTGTGTGTGTCTGTTTTTTTGTATGTGTGTGTTTTTTCTCTCTTCTTTGTGTGTGTGTGTGTGTTTTTTTTTGTGTGTGTTTAGATATTTGTCTTTTTTCATTGTGTTTGTGTTTTATGTTTTGTGTGCATTTGTGTTTTGTCTTTTTTACGTGTGTTGTTTGTGTTTTGTTTATCGTGTGTGTTTGTGTTTTCCTCCTTTTTCATGGGTGTGTCTATGTGTTTTTGCTCGGCCTGTTTTTCTTATTTTTTATTTTATTATTATTTTTTTGCTGTTCCTGTTACGCTGGTGAGCAATGGACATAATTTTTCGTTAGCAATATTGCATCATA
>NC_051419.1:6440684-6440765 GCF_015228065.2 Penaeus monodon
CTGGTCCGTCTTTTTAAAACTTTAACTGATGGACGTTATTTGTTGGGTTTGGGTTTATAAGTTCTCTTCCTTTATTTTGTT
>NC_051419.1:6440878-6440953 GCF_015228065.2 Penaeus monodon
TTTATTTTATTTTTTTTCGGATTTTATCTATTTATTTGCTAGTTTATTATATTTTTTATCTTCTCGCCGTCTTTC
>NC_051419.1:6441255-6441388 GCF_015228065.2 Penaeus monodon
TGCTTTATAAGTAGCAATTTTTCCATCCATCTGTAGGCCTACATAAACGAAATCATTTCCTATTGATCTGAAAATTGATATTTCTAAATACTTACGAAGGAAAACAACGAGACATCTGCACTACAATCATACG
>NC_051419.1:6441418-6441700 GCF_015228065.2 Penaeus monodon
GCTCTTACCGTCCAGAAACTTAACACACACACACACGCGCACAAAATTACTGCAGTAACACAGCACTCATGATATCAAAACCCTAACACACACGGGACGAGGAACTTAACCCAAAAAATTTTCACTTAACACGAAGATATGTGAGCGTCGCTTTAACTCACACACGGACGCACCCCGTTTGTAACCTCACGTGGAAGACAGGTGGAGTGTTTTAACATGGCAGCTTCAAGTTCTGAGCCTCTGTGAATTTACATGGTAAAACGCCCCCTCCCCCTCCACCCT
>NC_051419.1:6441883-6442084 GCF_015228065.2 Penaeus monodon
TTCTGTGTCTGGTTTATATGCATTTTTTTATAGATTTTTTACTTTTTATTTTTGGACCTTAAAAAAAGTGTTCTGGAATTCGTTATTTCATTTGATTATAGTGTGTTTTTGTATTCTTTAGGATTCAGTTTTAGCTGGTTTTTGAGTTTTGTTTTTCCTGTCTAATCTTATTTCTTCTCTCGTTTTCTTCTATCTAATTCT
>NC_051419.1:6442279-6442461 GCF_015228065.2 Penaeus monodon
TCCAATATTGTCGGCGCCAGTTAAATGGTGCTCGGTTTATATATTTTGAGTTTAAAGTTACGCAAGCCTTGAATCTGTTTTTCCAACCATTGTGTTATATTTCCCGAATCCACCGCTCGCTCTTCCTCTCATGTAAATGGATGACATAAAACAAAGAAATTAATAATGATCATCACATAAGA
>NC_051419.1:6442809-6442891 GCF_015228065.2 Penaeus monodon
CCTCAGGAATGCTCGGCCACCAAACCACTGTTACCAAGAATGCGTTAACCAAATAAATACGTTAACCCTCCCCCCCCCCCCC
>NC_051419.1:6442915-6443410 GCF_015228065.2 Penaeus monodon
TCGCAATTGTGGAATGTGTAAGAATTCAATTTATTAGATGTAGGACATAAAATTCTTGAAGAAATGAGCTCACGTTGGCCCTATTCTATAATTCAAGAATGTGCTAGACTTAATAAGTGGATGAAATTGTTAATCAATTTTCCTGGACATGTTCACAATGAGTAGCAGGGATAATAATAAGAGGTAGAAATTGAATGTTAAGTCCACATAAAGCAAGGAGGGTATCAGAGGTCAGTACCTATATTTTTGTTTAATTTTTGTTTATACGACTGCGCCTGTTAATAATGGTTTAAAAGTGTCATCTAGAATTACCATTAATGAAAACATTGCCAAATAATGTAACTTCTGCATGTATGATTACACATCACACAAGTGCAACATAATGTATAGATAAATCAAATACAAAAATAACAGTTATAATAGAGATCGAACACGGGATGATGTGTGGGAGGGGGGAAGGGGGAGGGAGGTGGAAACAACAATTAAGTATCATGC
>NC_051419.1:6443796-6444223 GCF_015228065.2 Penaeus monodon
CGTAATATTTAGGGAGCATGTGCTCTCCTCATCCACGTTGGAACACCAGCATTATGAAAACGTATAGGCCTATTAAAGGAGACATTTCTCTAACTTCAGAATGAGAAAGCATATGAGTAATATTGAAGTAAAAATGTTACACTGAATATTTGGACCCCAAGATATCGTACGGGAATTTCGCATTTCGCATTAACACTGTCGGAATGACCTTTGTGTCGAGTTAATGATTTTGTTTGATACATTTCGGGTCGTTTTTCAAATAATTTTAGCTGTCGCGCCTTGACCCAGAAGCTCAGATTAAAAGCGGAATTTAACCCCCTCCCCCTTTTGATTAAAAAACTAGATCAAGTTAATAACGGTCATATCAAAGAGATTAAAAGAGCAAGAAAATGTGTAATTATGAAAATAGCGACGAAACAGATACGAG
>NC_051419.1:6444426-6445042 GCF_015228065.2 Penaeus monodon
AAATGAATATAAAGAGAACAAAATATTTCATTAATTAGAATTAAGTAAAGCCGTGATCACATCAACGCTCAGTTATGTTCATCAGAGCAGAGAAACAAAAGTGTGAACATAAAACACGAGCCATTTCTCGGTAATTGTAGAAAAGCATGAGAGCATGCCAGGTGTCACAACATTCATCATTATAACTCATATACTGCAAATAACAAGCACACAACGGCACGAAAATATATACATACACTGTAAAATATGGGCGTGTGTGTCTCATTCACAGGTTCAAATTAACACACACACATACACTTATTCATACACTTATATAAAACAACACCAAAGACATATTCAAACAGATACTAAACACACGTATGGCATAAGCAAACATACATAGATACGTACACAATACACTAGACAAAAACACACAAATGCGTTGGATCATATGTACAGGAACACTCAGAGGCAATAGATAAATGTTATTCTATTTACGCGAAGAGGTTTGTATTTTCGATAAATCTATATAAACACTTAGTTTGTTTGTCAGACGCTCACCACATTTCTATATCTTGGCGTTTTCTCTCGCTGTTTTTACTCCGCAAGTACCTCATATACTTTACATTTGTCCACG
>NC_051419.1:6445663-6445847 GCF_015228065.2 Penaeus monodon
TTGCAGAGGACAAAATGGAATGGATTGAGACGACAAGCGAAACGAGACCCTCCCATTAAACGCTAAATTCCGCCAGTCTGTTTGAATCTCATTTACGTGTCAGACCTTCTGATAAGCGATGCCTGCCCGTTATCATCTTATCGCTCTGGTGACTAGCTTCGTTAGCTGGGTATCATTTCACTGG
>NC_051419.1:6446009-6446260 GCF_015228065.2 Penaeus monodon
ACATGCCACTTATGCATATATTGTAAACTGAGTTTGTGGTTATAACCTTTGTTCTATCTTTAAACAGCATCATCACCTCATCATGATTTGATTTGAAGAATAGCAATTATAATGCTATGTCTTAAAATTCACTGCTAAATGTAAATGTAAATCGTGTAAATAAACAAATACTTTCATTTACATCCAACTTATTATCTTCATTATTTTTTTCCCAATAAAATTTTCTTTTCTTTCCCACTTTTTCGCGAAAG
>NC_051419.1:6446359-6447992 GCF_015228065.2 Penaeus monodon
CCTACGCATCGTATACGCATTTATTTTATTTTGTCTAATATTTATCAGTCGTTTCGCTTCTTCTCTCATTCCTCTTGTCTTCTGATCCTTTTCTCTTCTTCTTCACTTGTTCTTCTCTTTTCTCTCTTCTCCTTTTCGTTCTTCTTGTTTTTAAGTTCCTTCCCTTCTCTTTTCTCTCCATTTCTATTTTCTCTCCTTTTAATTCTTCTTCGTTCATTCTTTTGTTTCTCCTCTTCATTTTTTTTTTTTTTGGTTCCTCTCTTCTTCCTCAAATTCCCCTTCTCTCCTCCTTCTGTTCTCTCTACTCTTCTCTCATTTCCTCTTCTCTTTCCCCCTTCCTTTCTCTTTTTCCATTCTTAATTCCCTATTCTTTCTCCTTCAATTCATTCTTTCTCTTCCTTCATTTCCTTCCTTTCTTCTTCTTTCTTCTCCGCTTCTTCTTTTCTTTCCTTTCCCTTCCTCTTCTTTCCTTCTCCAATTGTCCTTCTCCTTTCTCTCTCTTTTTCTCTTCTTTCATCCCCCAATTCCTGTCTCCTTTCTTCTTTTATCCCCCGATTCCTCTCTCCTTTCTCCTTTCTCTCTCTTTTTTTCTTCTTTCATCCCCCAATTCCTCTCTCCTTTCTCTTTCCTTTTCTCTTCTTTCATCCCCCAATTCCTGTCTCCTTTCTTCTTCTTTCATTCCTTTTCCTTTCTCTTTCTTTTTCTCTTCTCAGTTTAATCCTTCCTTTACGGTCCTCCTTTTATCCGCAGCTCACTTCAGACACGAAAGGGCATCTCTTGCTGTCTATATTATGGCACAGTGCCACGACACCGGACCCAATGGCACTCGTTATAACTGCGCATAATTCGCATTACAGAAGACTGAATTTTTTTTTCCCACAAATTCGTATTTTTATTCGTTAATTATATTCCTGAGTATTATTCGTCGTTATCAAGTTCTACGGCTTTTATTTCTCTGTTATACATTTTAATTTTTTTTCTAGTCATGTCATTTGGGAAAGTTTTACTGAAAACGCCGTTTCGCAAATTCTTATTTATTAATAATAGTCTCTTATATGCTATGCGTTGTTACCAAATATAACGTTTTTTGTTTTACTGATATTTGCCATACATTTTAGCATTTGTCTAGCTAAATATTTCGTCGACGCTAAAGATTCCTTATAAAATATACTTAACGTTTATACTTGGTTTTATTTTTCGCTAACCAACTAAACCACTACGGTATTGGTGGAGATGAGAGTGGCGAGGCATCGGACAATCGCCAACAAATCCCCACCACTAATATTCTGGCAACGTAATGTTGGTGAAAACCCAGGGGATTTTTTTTTTCCATTTAGTAAGAAACCAGTCCACACAAAATGGAGGCTTGCTTGCCTTTGCCGGAGCCCCGTAGGCATGAGGTCGCGTTATACAACTAGTATAGCGGTGGTCAATGATTGAAACTTTGCCAGCCTTTTTGAAATCCCAAGACAAAAATGAGAAAAGATATAGGAGAAACTTCAGGACTCTCATATGAGCCGTTGTTTGCTTAAGATTATCACACTTGATCGATGTTATCATTGTTTTCGATTCTTAATCCTTGATATGTAAGAAAACCATACAAAGTTGCAGAAGGTTGTAACAACAGCTTCGA
>NC_051419.1:6448052-6448347 GCF_015228065.2 Penaeus monodon
CTCTCCTATTTTGGGGGTATTTTTTTATACTTGCATAGCGTTTGAAGGCTTTGCAATTTCCTTCGTATGTTTCATGTTCTCACCAGCTATAGGCAACGGTATATCAACAATGCGTAAAATTGTTTTAAGTAATAAAACATATTGCAAGTTATTCGTCGGAATCGATATCATTTTCGTGGTTGTACCTGTCATATCTTTTGTTGATTTTTTTTGTTGAATTCATTTTTGTCATCTACCATTTTTAGGATGAATTAAAGAAATTGTTTGATATATTCTAACTTAGCCTTGATTTTCC
>NC_051419.1:6449518-6449660 GCF_015228065.2 Penaeus monodon
AGCTTCAATAAGCTGCAATGACTTAATGCCTTGGTATGTTTATGCTGATTATAATCTACATCAACCACTTTATTTTATTGAGTCAAAAAGTTCGCACCATATTCTAAGAAAAGTAAATAATGATTAAAATGACCAGCGGCTA
>NC_051419.1:6450527-6451298 GCF_015228065.2 Penaeus monodon
GTGATAAGAAGTGATATAAAGTGTCCTTTTCTCCTTCTCTCCCTTCACCTCCTACCTCCTTATTCTCTTTCTCTTAAATCCTCTTCTTTATCGGTGATTCCATCTCCCTCCTCACCCTGTCACAAATTCTCTATAAAAAAACCTTAAAGATAAGACATATCAATAACGAATCACCGACAATTTTATTTACATTCATCCCATTTAGTTTTCTTTATCCCATTCAGTACCGCGAATATTTGGTTCTAAGAAATTGATCCGTTTACTCTTTCTTTTCTAATGCCTTTTGTTTGCGTTTCCAGATTATTGTCCGTTCGCGTAGGTTGATGACGTAATCATCCGCCATTCGCTTAGCCGAACGTGATCGAGTGGACAAACGTTTCCTCGAGGACAATGAACGCTTTGTTATTCTCCTTCTTTTTTTTTATTCACTCCCGTGTCATATTCTTGGCATTTTAAGAGAGAGGGAGAGAGAACTAAGAATGGAATATTCAATATTCCGTGACGTCAGACAAACGAATCGATTCGGAGGAGTTGTGACGTCATAAGGGGATATATCAAGGGTATCATCGGAGTGTTTGTTGTGATTTTCGTGTTTTGTTTGCCGTTTTGTAGATTAAGTGACTACGAGATCGTGCTTTAAAGCCTGGAAAGAAAAGGAAAATTCGTGTCTAAGTTTAGACTCCATGTGATCTAAATTCCTTTATGTGTAGAAAGGCTTGAAATGTATGAACACGGATATAGACGCCTGTGCGCACACAAACATTTACACGG
>NC_051419.1:6451782-6452034 GCF_015228065.2 Penaeus monodon
CCCCCCCCTTTCCGACCCCCTCGACCTCCCTTAACCCCACCCCGCACCCCCCCACGACCCCTTCGCTATTTCTGCTTGAACCACCAAAGCAAATCGACTCCAAGGCCGCTGTTTTGATCCTTGTCGAACCTCGGCTACAGCGCGGGACAAGAATTAGATCCTTTGTTAAGCAAATGAGTTCCCTTAAGAGGAATGGAGAGCGAGGGAGATGCGTTCTTGGGAATCGTCTTCTTCATCCTTCCTCCCCTCGCA
>NC_051419.1:6452061-6452397 GCF_015228065.2 Penaeus monodon
CCTTCACCTTCATCTTTACTTTTCACCTCGTTCCACCGCCCTTGCCCTGTTCCTTCCTCTCACCCCCTTCGTTCCTCCTTTCCACTTCCTCCTTCTCTCTCGTCCCTTTCCCATTACCCTCTCCTATCACTCCTCAGCTTTCTTCTTATTCTCTTTCCTTATCCCCTTTCCCTTCTGCTTATCCCTCTTCCCTTCATCCTCCTCCTCCTCTTTCCCCTTTCCTCCGACCCCACTTCCCTCTCCTTCATCCTCCCCTCTCCTCTCCCTCTTCCCCTCGCCTATCCCTTTCCTTTCTTCTTCATCCTCCCCCTCCCCCTATGACCTCCCCCCCCTTTT
>NC_051419.1:6452440-6452574 GCF_015228065.2 Penaeus monodon
GGAATTCGCAGGTGCGTTCACAAACATCCTCGCGGCCGTCGCTCGTTCGCTGCTCGAGAATCTGAGCCGGAAATAACGACGTGATGATTATTCGGATTTCATTGTCACGTCCTTTTGCCTCAAATGCTTCGGAG
>NC_051419.1:6453483-6453571 GCF_015228065.2 Penaeus monodon
ACACACACCTTTGTACTCTTACTTGATACCAGTCCCCTTTAACCACTACCAACCACAGCAATGCAACACAAGTAATTTGAGCGCTCAC
>NC_051419.1:6453881-6454120 GCF_015228065.2 Penaeus monodon
ATGCTGTAACCAAGGGAGGCAGATTCAGGCAGTCAGAGCCATGTTACCTCGTATTAAAAGGTCAAGTTATGCTCTAAAAGTCTTCTCTTTCAGTTAAGGTTCTATTGCCATTACAAAAGAGAGAGAGAGAAAAAAAAAGTAAAAAAAAAGGGGGATAAATATGAGTTCAGTTCAATTTTGTTGCGGTGTGGGGGGGGGGGAGTGGAGGGGGACAGGGTGAGTGGTTTTAGTTATTTTGT
>NC_051419.1:6454394-6454506 GCF_015228065.2 Penaeus monodon
GTTTCATATTTAATCATTCTTGAATAATTGACGTTTGAAAATGAAAAATCGTAGGAAAATTCTATTTATTTCTTTTTTTCTTTGTGGTATTTGAGATGACATTTTCGTACTC
>NC_051419.1:6454529-6455181 GCF_015228065.2 Penaeus monodon
GGAATTATATTTCGCGTTATCCCACCAGAGTACACTTTAGAAATTTAAAAATCATTTTTAAAAAATCCGTTTAAATTTCGGATACTCTCTGAGAGTATATTTCTTTCAGATTTTATCTACTGCCGGTGTACACGTGTACTTCTGTACATGCAAGTCAGCACACTCTGCACATTATACAGTCGCTAGAGATTCAGGTCGTTACCTTTACTCGGTTTATGTTAAAGGAAATATTTAGAACAAGGAAATATTTGAAACGGGGGATTTTTAAATCTTCCCTAAAACGATTTTAAGTATTCCCTGAAATCAATTTACGTACTCCCTAAACGAATTTTCAGTATTCCCTAAAATAAATGACATATTTCAAAGCGAAGATTCGTCTAACTTAAGTTACATAATCTGAACCTACGAACCACACGATTCATTTTAGGAAAATATGCCAGATTCCTGATTACACACATTCCCCCTGTCATTAGTGTGACCAGATAAAAATAATTAAATTTCCCCCACACTTGTGCCAAAAACTGTAACGTATATATATAAAAAAGGTAATTGTCAATTTACCTTTACAATCACGAAGCAGCAGTGGACACAGCATCAACAGATTATGTCAGATTCACGGATTATCAATGGATTTGGTGCAAGATAATCCACA
>NC_051419.1:6455441-6455881 GCF_015228065.2 Penaeus monodon
CAATAGACAAAATGAGGAGGAGGAGGAGAAGGGAGAGAATGTAAGATAGGGAGAGGAAAGGAAGGATTAATAAGGAAGGGAAAAAAAAGTAGAATAGTGAAGAGAGAAAGAGGAGAGAAGAGGAGAGGGGAGTGATGGATAAGAAGGAAGAGAGAAAGGGGACGGATGACAGGTAAGAGAGGAAAAAAAGAAGGATGAGTGACAGGTAAGAGGGAGAGTGACAGGTAAGAACGTGAGGTAAAGGAAAGATTAGCGGATAAAAGAAATAAGGGGGAGATAGGAGATTAATAGATTAAGGAAATAACGAAAAAAAGAGAGGAGGGAGAGGATAGCATAGATAAAAACGGCGAACACACACAAAAAAAATGTAAGGAATGAATAGGTAAAAAATAAGAATAGGCAAGAAAGGAAGAACGGCAAGGAAAGGAGAGAAAAACTGT
>NC_051419.1:6456015-6456229 GCF_015228065.2 Penaeus monodon
CGCTAAGAATGGATAGGAGAAACAACAAAACAACAAAACAAGGGGAAAACACCAAGGAAAGAATAAAGTCCAAAAGGAGGGAAAAAAGGGAAGAGGGAAGGGTAAGGAAACTGAGATCAGTGCTTACCTTAATCTCGACGGCTTCCTCCTGATGTTGCAAGTGAGTTTTATTTTCTCTTCGCCCGTGAATTCGCAACACCCCGCGCACTTGAAA
>NC_051419.1:6456256-6456383 GCF_015228065.2 Penaeus monodon
TTAATTAATGATATAACGGTTATGATTCAGTTTTCCTTCTTTGAAATAACGTATGTATTAATTCATTATGTCACTTCAGAAGCGCTGTGGATTATATGCAAATGAGTGGGAACAAGTGGCGATACGT
>NC_051419.1:6456418-6456547 GCF_015228065.2 Penaeus monodon
CTCTCCCCCCCCCTTTAAAAAAAAAGAAATAAAAACACTGCGATAAAACAAATGAAAATAAACCCGATTTCTTTGTTTTAAAGAAAAAAAAAGGTCCGAAAAAAAACCGAATTTTCAAAATTCTTCACC
>NC_051419.1:6456962-6457141 GCF_015228065.2 Penaeus monodon
GTCTCACCCCAACCGAGCTCGAGGGCAAGAGATCGGCGCCGCTGGGAGGAGAGGGCGAGGAGCGCAGGGCAGCAGCGGGTCACAACACCGACTAGCAAGTGCCAAGCGATCGTCTCCGTCGGCGGCAGAGATGTGAGTGAGCGCCCAGGTGGAGTCCTCGCGGTGTGGCGTCGATGCCT
>NC_051419.1:6457871-6458716 GCF_015228065.2 Penaeus monodon
CCAGGTGATGGTGAAATAGGGGAGGAGTGGGGATAGGTAGGAAGGGAGGATAGATAGAGGACATAGGATAGGAAGAAGGGATGGGGAAGGATGCAAGAGATGAGGAACATGGGAAGGGTGAAGGAAGAGGGAGGAAAGGCAGTAGATAAGAGGGATGGGGGGGTAGAGGGATGGGGATAGGAGGGGAGGAGGGGATGGGAAAGGACTAGGACGGAAGAGAGAAGAGGGGATGGCAGAGAAGGAAGTAGAAAGGGGAGGGAGAGAAAGAAGTAGGAAAAGGAGGGAGAGGAGAGAAAGTAGGTAGGAGAAACAGAAAGAGAAGAGATGAGAGGAGAAGAAAGGGAGATAAGGAAGAAGAGATAGAGATGAGGAATAGGGAAGAGAGAAAGAAGACGGGGGAAAAGGATGGCGAGATGGAGTAAAGAATAAGCAAGAGGGAAGGAAGTGAGGGAAGGGATGATGTGTATGGGACGCAGAGGAGACGAGAGAAGAAGGGAGGGAGTGATATAAAAGAGAGGAAGAGAGACAAGACGAGAGAGGAAAGGAGAGACAGAGAAGAGGGGGATGAAAGTGAGACGCAGAGCAAGAAGGTAGAATGAAGGGAAAGGAGAAACAGAGAAGAGGGAGGGGGGTGAAAGAGAGGGAAGGGAAGATAAAGAAGAAGAAAAAGAGACTCGAGAGGGAAGGAAAAGAGGACGAAAGAGAAGAGGAAGGAGAAAGAGGAAAGCGGAAGAGAGAAAGAGAATAGAAGAGGTAGGTAGATCGAGAGAGGAAAGAAAGATGGTTATGAAGATAAAGGAGAGAAAGTGAGAGAAATTAAATGGGAAGTAAGAAGAAGAAGAAGA
>NC_051419.1:6458945-6459088 GCF_015228065.2 Penaeus monodon
CCCCCTTCCTTCCCTCCCTACCTTTCCCCTTCAATTCAAAGTAACCTTTTTATCTATTCTATATATATTTCCTTCGTACAAAAGGCCTCACAACTCTCAATTTTTCTCAACAACTGCAACGAACTAAAAAGTATATAAAATGA
>NC_051419.1:6460735-6460938 GCF_015228065.2 Penaeus monodon
AACTCTACTGCAAGAAGAATGATGATTAGTGAATATAGATACGTGAGATATATTTCACATGAAAAGTTCCAAGATCCTGTTTGCAAATTTTCAAGGACTTTCTTATTTCAAATTGCAATTTATCAACACAAAGCGAATTCATGCAATCATGCACAACAAGTTCGGATTGGAATATATCCAAGTATTTGGGTTATTTGCCTGCC
>NC_051419.1:6461865-6462033 GCF_015228065.2 Penaeus monodon
CATTCTGTTTTAATTTTTACCTATTTTTTTCCAAGAGACAAGCGCTCGTCTTAAGGGCGAGGGAGACCAAGTTGACTTTGATAAGATCAGCTCTTCAGTGCATTTTGAATACGAGAGTTTGGCGTTTGGAAGAAAAGTTTACATGTTTGAAGTTACCCTTTTGAAGAT
>NC_051419.1:6465108-6465657 GCF_015228065.2 Penaeus monodon
TCTCTACTCTTTTAACATTTAAAAAAAATATCTCCTCTGTTATTAATCCTTCCTGATATACGAAATGCAAGTAGTATATCCATTTTTATTTTGTATTTCCTGTCTGAAATCAATTATCATCTCGATAACATAATAGCGAATGTGGACGAGAGCAGATTTTTGACACTCAAACAAACCTTTTTTTTTATGCCCGATGCGATTAATTTTTTTTTTTTCAGATCTTTCTCCTGTTTCCTTTTTTCTCTTATTTGCAAACATCATTTTCCTCTAGAATTAATCACGTATGCTTCTATCGCCATCTTTCCCCAGTCTCTTAATTCAATAAATAAATCTTACTCCCGCGGTCTTTACAAGAACGGCCGGGTGTAGACGGGATTCAAGGGTCTCTGAATCCGGTGTCGCTGTCTCCTTTAATCCGCATGAATCCACGTGAATCCGGCCAGTGAAAAACACAATTAGAGAGAGCCCCGCGTCATTACCTCTTTACGATTACTGGACTCGGATGTTCAGATGGGATGGATCTTTTCTTGTCTGGTTTATTTATCTGTT
>NC_051419.1:6465890-6465994 GCF_015228065.2 Penaeus monodon
GCCATCTTTCCTTGAATCAGAAAAGAAACAAATCGTGGTGCATTGTCTGCGTTAATTTCTAACGCCTGTTAAAGAAAAGGAAAACGAGAAAAAAGGAAGGAATT
>NC_051419.1:6466748-6467175 GCF_015228065.2 Penaeus monodon
TTTTAGAAACACAATTTTCTTTTTGAAATCCAGTTACACATTTTTAATTACATTTTGCCTCGATTTCGACATTTCATTACATTTAATCAATATGATTTTCCTTTTCAATTATCATTTTTGGAATCGTAGAGATAACGTCGCATAACACCGTACATATGTAATTATGTCATTATCTGTGATTTAATGCGAATAATAACGTTGGTTATATAATGATTAGATATGGGGATTATTACTACAATCGCGCCAGATTTTCTTTTTTTATATATATACAAGAAAATGATGAACAGAAATTGGTGAAAAAATAATGGATATTTCGAATAATGAGTAAGGATGATAAGGGGTATAATTATAATTAATATCTTCATCAGGATATTGTTGCTGTACTAAGCATCATTATCGTCTATTATCAGTAATGAAATGTAAATAA
>NC_051419.1:6467446-6467561 GCF_015228065.2 Penaeus monodon
GTATTCGTATCATAAAACGCCATTGTTTGTATTTTCCGTGTTATCTTGTGTTCATGTGATTAATGAGGTGGTGTTAATCGCAGCAGAGGTCAGGGTGAGTGTGTACTCGAGCTGC
>NC_051419.1:6467906-6468318 GCF_015228065.2 Penaeus monodon
GGCGATTCCAGAACTACAGAAACCATTACACTAGCAACGAGCAGTGGCATTCCAATCCCACACGACTTCATCAGCTGACTTTCAGAACGCTCTCTGGAGGCATAGTTCAGGCATTGTTTGAGAGTCAGAGATCCTACTCACTAATGTCTGTGAGCGCGTGTGTGTGTGCTCTCCTAAGAATAATCTGTTGGTTTCGTTTCCTAAGAGGTGCTAGAATTCGTGTAGAAAGTGTAGGTGTGATGTTTCTGTAGGATTCGTAGTTGTGGGAGTAATTTGCACATTATTATTATATTGACGTGGAATATGTGTTTCCATAAACATAATTTGCATCACGTGGTACATGAGGTAGGGTGTGTAGCTTCATGCAACTCACTTTCTTCGAAAATATTTCTGTAATCCAACAATATGAATG
>NC_051419.1:6468457-6469157 GCF_015228065.2 Penaeus monodon
GAATGGGATTGGTTGCCAAACGGAAATTAACCGAGATTTTGTTCCGATAAATCTTTCAAATTAGAGGATTAGAGGATTTTCCATCTTGAATATCATTTTACATTGTAGTTTTCTTGTAACACACCTTCTTGTCTGCTGAGATTGCTTTAACTAACTTTTTCAGGTTGATATCCGCATTTTAACATATTTTCTTCCTTGTAAATGTTGCATACGAAGCAAATACAGAAAAAAATCTTGTGAATCCCATAGCTCGTCTCATCATATTTCACAAACACCAACATCACCACAAACAAACCAAATCAAGATTGTTAATGAGATATATTGAAATCATATCTATCCGTGAATGTTCTTTTTTCGTACAATTGATTACTAATGATATTCATTAACACTAACGATAACAGTGCTAATCCCTGTTTGGCAACTGAAAAGGACCTCTCATTATTTATTTTTGTTTTGTTTCGTTCTTAAGTTGTGATACCGATATTTGTTTTATCTTATGCATAAAGTTGTATATTCAATCACATTTATTTATTCACTCATTGAAGGCTACTGAAATGGAGAAGCCAATTCATAAATTATAAAGGAAAATGAAATAGGCATTTGGCAACTTAATCAACAGGCGTAACAACACCTTCCAGGCGTCTTGGCAGTGAACCAGAATTTTGTGTTCATGAAGTCCATTTTTGTTGTATTTTATGCC
>NC_051419.1:6470021-6470127 GCF_015228065.2 Penaeus monodon
TGCAACTCGGGGATCCCCTTTGTTGCATCCTTCCCACCGCTAATCAAGGAGCAGAAGGAGGTAGGAAGTCGGCATCGAATTCCAGCCGTAGGAAGTGGCCTCTCCC
>NC_051419.1:6470173-6470394 GCF_015228065.2 Penaeus monodon
GGGTTTTCTTGCCTCCTTGGGTCTCTGTCAGATCCTTCACATTGCTGGTTCTTGGCTATCATTCTTGGGTGTGAGGTTGGTAGTGATACAGTAATTATTATAATGGTAATAATGATAGTGCTAATTGTAGTAAATGAGATGAATGGAAATGATAGTAATCGTGAAAATGATAATAAGAGTTATAATATAAAACGATAATAGAATAAGGGGGGGGGGATGCC
>NC_051419.1:6470712-6471092 GCF_015228065.2 Penaeus monodon
TACACTGACGTTATTGTTTTGCTTCTGATTAAACATTAACATGATTTTCATCTCTACCATATATGGATTGATATACAAAAGACAGAAAAAAAAGTAAATAAAAGACACAAACAAACAGGCAAAAGAAAATCGCATTAATATTTCTAGTTTTTAATAAAAGCCATTTATAAAGACTGCATATTCAGATCCGAGTAAATTTCCTTACATATGAAAAAGTTATGAAATGGAATATTTTGATTGAGAATCCCCCTCCCCCTTTCCTCAATTTCCAAATGAATGAATTCCGCATTTTAGAAATTGATTTATTTTTAATGAAAAGGCTAAACTTTCCTTTAAGGGCTTAAAGCTGAGAAGAGAACGTGAGATCTCCGTATCATAGA
>NC_051419.1:6471277-6471346 GCF_015228065.2 Penaeus monodon
TTATTTTTTTCAAAGGTCTTGCTAATCGCGGATAAAATCTACGGGAGTTTTCTGAACATTTGACTAACT
>NC_051419.1:6472234-6473191 GCF_015228065.2 Penaeus monodon
CATCTCATTTTGTTAAACGTTTTATCTATATATGTTTATTATACATAATAGCGCACTAACTAAGTCTTTAGCATCGGATTTTTGTTTTTGAAAATTCACATAGGCTTTATTACGATAAACATATACACTTTGGGCATTATATATAGACTATATAAAGAGTTCGCCATTGGCAGTAATACCTGAAGGGTTTTACTCATTTCGTGGCTAAATAGAGCAATTTTTTTCTCCCGCTACTTTTTATTTGACTCGTTTTTTCGGACCCATATAGAGGCAACTCTTACCTAAACTTTTCCCCGTCCGGATGTAACTTAACGTCTATTCGATCCTATCCTTATCAACTGACGAACCTAATCCCAAATAAACTATAATATTCTAAATCGTCTTATCAAGACCAACCAACATCAACCTAATATCAGCCAGAATTCCTTAACATTCAGTCATCTTTGTCCTTCACGGCTATCGAAACTTCCCCTGCAATAATGCAAAATCCCCTGCAATCAGGCGAAATATTCCCCCACAAGTCAATTTCCACGGTAGCGTTACTACAAAGCATAGCAAAAAAAGGAACCAAATGTTTGTTTTTCCCCTACTCTCTATTTTCTCCCCTAACTGGCGTCCTGTGAGCGAAACTTTTTCCGTCCAACTTAGTTTGAATATTGTTTAAAAAAAAAAACACCGAACTTCATTATAGTTCTACTACAATCATATCTTATCGTATGTATGCATTTGTATATACATACATTCTTTTACACAATTCGAAATTTTCTAGTTTTTTTTTCTCTCCACACGCAAATCAGTCGTTAGTATTCTTTAAAAAAAAAGGATAGGATTTCGAATTCAGTCTCCTCAGTTCTTCAAACCATTTTCCATAACAGAGTTTTGGCTTCTGGGTGTTTGAATTTTGTTTTCTGGTTATGACATGTCCTTATATTTACAATTAAAATAGAAAAAAAGGTG
>NC_051419.1:6474253-6474484 GCF_015228065.2 Penaeus monodon
TAAGAGACTTTCATCTGAGAATTTAGAAGTATATCGGTAACCAATGAACACGTATAAGTATGTTAGAAAGTTATTGAACCCAAATGAATATGTAACGACTGTTGGTGTTCATGGCCTGTAATTATTTGATGGATTTAAATATCTCAACAGCCGGGTCGACATCCAGTTTTAGACTTAGAAAAGAAAAATGTATGTTAATCGGATTTTGCGAGGTCAGGAGCGATGCGTGAA
>NC_051419.1:6475221-6475362 GCF_015228065.2 Penaeus monodon
ACAAAATGCAAAAATATATACTCGCGGCAACATCAATCTCCATTCTCAACCTGCAACGTGTTTTGCGAAAGACAAAAATACTCTCATCACTTGAGAAATCAAAGACGGTCCCTTCGATCACCCCCAGTCGAGCCAGACAGA
>NC_051419.1:6475887-6476786 GCF_015228065.2 Penaeus monodon
AAATGACCTCACTTCCGCACATAATCAAACAGACAAAACACAAAAGGTAAATCTTCCCACGGAAATCACCTTCGCGCAGCATCAATCTCTTCCTCTCTCCATCTCGCCCAGAGCATCAGCATCGTCATCTCAAACGCACGGGATTATCCTTTTTTTCTTCCTCTCTTTTCCTCTCTCCTTTCCTCCCTGGCTCTATTCTTTTCTTCCTTTGCTGCCTCATTCTCTCCTTTTTTTCTCTCTCTCTCTTTTCTTTCTCTTTCCTACCTTCCTTACCTTTTTCCTTCCTTCCTTACCTCACTTTTTTTTCTTTCTTTCCTTCCCATCATGTACTTCCTTTTTTCCTGCCTCCTTCTTTCCCTCTTCTTTTCTCCTACTCCCTTTCTTCTTTCCTTATTCTCGTCCTTCTCTTCCTTTTCACTCAAGCCTGCTTCCCCCCCCCCATTTTATCCTCCCTCCTTTCCCATTATCCTCTCCTTCCTCCCTCCCTCACCTTCTAGCTTTCCCTCCCATTTCCTTCTTCCCATCTTCACCTCCCTCCTCCTCCTCCTCCTCCTCTCTTTCCTCCTTCTTCTCCTCCCCTCTTCCCCTCCACGCTTTCCTCATCCCCTCCCCCTCCACCCTCCCCTCCTCCTCCTCCCTCCTCCTCCTCTCCTTCTTCTTCTCCCTCCCCCTCCACCCTCTCCTCCTCCTCCTCCTCCCTCCCCCTCCTCTCTTTCCTCCTCCCTCTCTTCCCCTCTTCATCTTCTTCGAACATCCCACCGCGACATTCTCCTCCTCTCCTTGATGCGAGTGATAACGGACGGCCAAAAGATGCAGCATCCTTTTTCTCCTGACGATGGACCACCGGTGCAGGCATCAAGCAAAGTCCTTCAGGCGGTCATCAAAGCAAGCAGGAAAGG
>NC_051419.1:6477058-6477145 GCF_015228065.2 Penaeus monodon
CTCTTTGCATCGTTCAAACAGGTGAGCAGAGTGGGTGTCGAGTGAGGCAAGGCTTGTTTACTTTCGCTTATTCTCAAGGTGTAAAGT
>NC_051419.1:6477689-6477918 GCF_015228065.2 Penaeus monodon
TAGAAGTTTTCAAGTCTGAATTCACAGTGAATAAGAACAATTTAATAGGAATTAATCACAGAACAGAAAAAAAACTATATCACGAACCAGATAACATGACAGGTTCATCAAAAAAATGACTTAATTAAAATCAATGTGAAATTTATTACCACTCATCTTGATACGAAAAGGTGTTGAAAAATACATGGTAAATAGTTAAATGAAATTATATAAGAGGAAAATAAAGAGG
>NC_051419.1:6479848-6479991 GCF_015228065.2 Penaeus monodon
CCCTTTTTTCCCCTTCCTCTTTCACGAGGGGATACGAGCCCGCGATTGCTGACGGGAGCATCGGCCTCACAAGGGACTGACAGCACCTTGTGAGGAATGAGGTTTGGGCGGAATGGCAAGGCTATGCAAATAGAGTCTACGAA
>NC_051419.1:6480385-6480576 GCF_015228065.2 Penaeus monodon
CATTCCTCGTTTTCCTTTTCTAATAAATTATGGAAATAGAGTATATGTAATTCTTTCTCATTTTCTAATTCTTCCTTTTTATCGTTCGTTCGTTCTTACTATCTTTCTTTCTTTCTTCTAAGGTTCTTTTGATGTTTCTTTCTAAAAATATATTTTTTCTTCTTTTTAATAAATTATGCAAATGGAGTAAC
>NC_051419.1:6480974-6481044 GCF_015228065.2 Penaeus monodon
AATCTCAGAACATGCTCGCCTCTATTTTGGTTGTCGGGGTCTATATTTAGACATGCCAATCATATGCACT
>NC_051419.1:6482068-6482361 GCF_015228065.2 Penaeus monodon
GAGAGTGAGTTAGTGAGGACAAAATTAACTCTCTCCACCACCGTCGCGGAGCTAAGTCCGGCCTGACGTGCAAAGTAGGAAGTTAGTCTGCAACAGGACATACAATTTGCCCAAAGTGCCGAAACGCTAAATTAAAGACCCGCGGAATTTCTCCTTCCATTACACTATAAGTTTGAACGGAGTAACATTGTTAACTCGTAATTTGAACCTGGTTAATTACAGAGGGAATACGGGCGTAAATCATTTTTTTGCGTGCATTGCGGAGGGAAAAAATAGTTATATGTGGGTATATG
>NC_051419.1:6482402-6482537 GCF_015228065.2 Penaeus monodon
CTGCTGTTGAATTATGTGATTGGAGAATGATTAGTTCATGCTTTCGATGAAGGGTTTACAGCGATGGAGTGAGATTAGGGGGGGTGGGGAGATTACAAGAAAAATAAATGGAGACAGATTGCTTGATAGCCTACG
>NC_051419.1:6482662-6483154 GCF_015228065.2 Penaeus monodon
TTACATATACAGATACAAATATCTCTATATACGCCCTGAATTTACAGTGAAAATAACCAAATATACAGAAAAAAAAGTAAAATAATTGCTAAATTGATAATGAATGATCTCTTTGGCTATTTCTGCCACACCCAAGATGTTCGATTCGTTTTCAATTTTTTTAAAATTCCATATAGATTGAGGTCATCATTAGATAATATTAATAAACAGATATTCATTTTAACAGTAATAAGATACATAGAACATATAAGAAACGCAAAGCAAGTATCAAATTAGGTTTATATTATATTAAATAGGCCTCCATTATCCTGTTTTAATTACAAAAGAAATTAAATGTAAAGTTTACCAGTCGCAAATTACCTTTATTTTAATCATTCACATTTTCTAAGCAAATAACTATTTCTCATAAAAAAAATCATATCTTTATGTTAAATTTCATTATTCACTTACAACAAGTTTTTCCTTGCATCTGAACTTCGAACAAACGCAGGT
>NC_051419.1:6483731-6483799 GCF_015228065.2 Penaeus monodon
CTGATATTCAGAAAATTCACACACACACACAATTCTCTTCACTAGTTTACCAACGACTTTTTCCTATT
>NC_051419.1:6484339-6484656 GCF_015228065.2 Penaeus monodon
ACACAGTAAAGCAGCCAAAGTTTCTGAGGGAAAAGGATTATTCCGAGAGGCGAGTAGCATCTTGTCGCCAAGTAAACTCTCTGCTTTAACGGCCGGATCTAAATTAAGACACCGGGGAAAAATTATAAAAGGAAAATGGAGAAATGAAAAATTCATGTAGTTTAGGAGATTACTTAATGCTGATGGAAATTATGGTGGGTTTTCCATTCCGTGCTGTTGGGGGAATTATGATGAATCATGTAGTACTAGTATGTACGGTACTGATGATGTTATGTGTATCTGTAGATGATGAAAGTGCTGTATGACGATGATATATC
>NC_051419.1:6485679-6485772 GCF_015228065.2 Penaeus monodon
ATCCTACCTCACACAGAGTACATGTCCTTCAGAAACTAACATCCCCTTATCTTGCCCCCCAGAGTCTTGGGTCGTTACTGAGTGGGGTTACGT
>NC_051419.1:6486177-6486346 GCF_015228065.2 Penaeus monodon
TTTGCTTTTGCTTTCTTTCTTTCATTGTTTTCTCTCTATATATCCTCGCTTCACTTTCTTTCTTATTTTCTCACTTACCTCTTCCTCTCTCCTTTGCTCGATCTGCCTATCCATTTATTTTTATCTCTCTATCTGTTTATCTGTCTACCTATTTACTCCCCCGCCCCCC
>NC_051419.1:6486481-6486785 GCF_015228065.2 Penaeus monodon
CTCTACTTAACATTGTCTTCGATCCTCTTCAATCCTTACTTTCGTATCCTTCTGAAAGAATCGAAATGTAAAACGATCAAAAGCAAACTCCTAATTTCATGCTCCTATATTTCTAAACACTTTGACACTCCGAACTTACAAGAAATACACTATGACACTTCATTCCAGACAGAAACAAAGTGAATGAACAAACATTCATATATAAACAATAATAGCATGCAAACACATATAACATTAAACAAAACTGAAACATAAAACAGAAGAAGAATACAACATTATGTCACTATATATACCCACTAGAGCT
>NC_051419.1:6487089-6487238 GCF_015228065.2 Penaeus monodon
CCTCCCCTATAAATACATACATACAAATCAAAGACCAGCCTTCCAAGGGAGAGAGGAAAGGGGGGAGGGGGGTAAAGAATGAACAAAAGGCCGAATAAAATTAATGTAAAATTACTCGTTTTAAGGACCTCAGATAATTTTGGGATACG
>NC_051419.1:6487532-6487947 GCF_015228065.2 Penaeus monodon
CCATTTGCGTCGGAACTGCACAGGGGCCCTCCAATCCATCACGAGTCTTCGGCAAACAGCGAGCGTGTGTTTACAATGGTCTTAAATACCAAAGACTCTTGAACAATAATGACAAAGGATACTTAAAAAAAATATAAAAAATTGAAGGTTGTCGTTCTCAATTCACTCCACGGATTATCTCCCGATTAAGCCAACTCCAGTGTCCACAAGCTGATCATCGATTTGCAACGCGTCCAGGTGCCTGCGACTTTTCATAGTGCGCTGCCGGTTGCTTGCTTATAAACCAGGACGAGGGGTGGGGGTGGGGGTGGGGGGCATGGGTTTTAAAAGGCGGAGATGGAAGTGTTGTGGGGTTAATGCATGCTTTTGTCCGTACGTACATGAGCACATTGGAACAGACACTTGGACATATTAG
>NC_051419.1:6488046-6488199 GCF_015228065.2 Penaeus monodon
GCATATACGTATATATATATGCTATAAGGCTCATCTACTTTATACCGTCCATATAACACTGCTACCGTATCACACATTAAATATTAATTCCCACATAACATTATGAACACTCACGTATCTACACACATAATTTATCACACCATGACATATATA
>NC_051419.1:6488373-6488978 GCF_015228065.2 Penaeus monodon
ATGTTGTATTGTACATATCCTGCGTATATATGCTACAATAAATGTATAACACTTATTGCAATGGTTCCTTAATTGCATTTTGAATCAACACGAAGCACGAATACTAATTATAATGAGATATCTGACCCATTTGCATATGTAAGCAAATAGTAATTAATGAAGGTAGGGGTTATTTAAATTGCGCGAGCGCTCTGACCTTACTTGATTTTCATTTGATTTTTCTTGTTCATTTAGTTTTTTTGTTGTTTTTTTTTTTGTTGTTTTTTTAGGTGTTGAATTGTCATTACGCATCTGCCTGTTTGTTTGTTTTTTGTAGAATTTCTTATGAAAATTAACATAAAAATACGGGAACAGATGCATCATATTAGCAACGACATTAATACTAACAACAAAACAACGGTAATTAAACGTGATAGTAACTAAAACACCAGCAACAATAACAATCATAACATCAGGAAAACAATTAAGGAAAAAAATATCATCATTAAGATATATTACATGAATAAAAATAGCAAAATAGCAATACCTTAAAAAACAACGTGAGTAACAAACCAAAAAATTATTAAACAAAAAACAATACCTAATAGAATATAACCCGCCCCCCG
>NC_051419.1:6489309-6489469 GCF_015228065.2 Penaeus monodon
GGTCAAACCGAGCCGTTATCCCACATTCGCAAAATATCGTTCAACAACAACCACTCAAGCCGAAGTTCCCGCTTGGCTTCTCGTTGCGTATCGACCGCGCGGTGAGGCAACCTTACTCGACCTCGTTCGCTTAAGCTATCGACCACAAACACACCTTCAG
>NC_051419.1:6490099-6490190 GCF_015228065.2 Penaeus monodon
CCACTCCCCGGCCTTCCACCATCATGGCGTTCTGGGAATATCTCAGCTGATTCTCCTGGGAAATTGGGCAATTGTTTATCGGTTTTTGTAT
>NC_051419.1:6490820-6491027 GCF_015228065.2 Penaeus monodon
TGCCCCAAGCAATAAATTCGCTTCCTTGAGGTTGACATTTCGATAAAAAAAATGTCTGGGACGAAGAAATTAGCAAAAGAAAGGAAAAAATAGAAAAAGTAGTGAACAAGTAAGTGGGAGGAAGTCGATAAACAGGTAAGTAGTAGACGAAAGAGATACTAAGAGGAAGGAAGATGGCGGGGAAGCAGGAAGTAGGAAAGAAAGAGA
>NC_051419.1:6491488-6491553 GCF_015228065.2 Penaeus monodon
TGGCGATGAATTAAAACCTACACGTAAAAAAGGAAAGAATTCGAGAAAGGAAGAGAAAAATGGAC
>NC_051419.1:6492391-6492613 GCF_015228065.2 Penaeus monodon
CCTTGGAAATGCCTTGACCTTCACAACTCCGCCAAGGATCGAGCGAGAGCTATTTCGCCCTTTCACTCTCGATGGATCACTCGGAAAGACTTCTTCCCCTTCTCCTCCTCCTCCCTTTCTCCCTTACCCACTTTCGTCCCTTACCTATGCACCCTTACACCCTTACCTCCCTCCCCTTGCCCCTCATGTGCACCCTTTATTGGCTTTTCTCCTTTTTTCCTT
>NC_051419.1:6493195-6493324 GCF_015228065.2 Penaeus monodon
CCCACTTCTATTATCCGGAACAGGTGGAGAAATTTTGAGAGGGAGAGAAAAGGTCTCCATTAATGTCAACGTTGCGGATTGCTTACGTCATTTCATCGTTAGTTTGGATGTGGTTCGGGGAAGGAAAGG
>NC_051419.1:6493738-6493939 GCF_015228065.2 Penaeus monodon
TCCCTTCGGTATTCAACTCCAGCTAAAAATTGAATGAACACTTTAAAAGCATTTTTGTGTGGGCTTCGTTATGTGATATCAGTGGGTGTTTTGCCATGAATAGTATCTGCAAGGCATTCATAATACAGATCCAAACGCAGAGGCATATATTACAACACGAGCCACCAACCACACTTGCATGTGTGTACATACGCAACTGCT
>NC_051419.1:6494243-6494670 GCF_015228065.2 Penaeus monodon
CAGTGTCCTCAGACTCAAAACTTGATCTTATCTTCCAAAATCGTATTCAGAAAAAACAAGGCCAAAATTTCATACAAAGATATTCAAGGAAACAACAAATGATGAAGCATATCCAGCAGTTTCTTCAGAGAGGACTAAGCTGAAAATAAAAGATGGATTAAATGAATTACTTCATTATCATATCATTCCAAAACCAAATGATAAGCCTACAAAGTAAAGCAAAAAAGAAAAAAAAAAAGTAAATTCCCAAAATTGCTTGCCAGCATTCTCAATGTCGTGACGTCACAATCGCAGATCACGTGATTAAGTGAGGATTTTCTTCATCACTGAACATTATATGATTGTTACTTTAATTTCCGCATTTTTTTGTGTGGCGAAGATATCATTATCTGGAACAAAATGCAAGGTATAAATACTTAAGTTGTGA
>NC_051419.1:6494863-6495611 GCF_015228065.2 Penaeus monodon
GCAAGGCAAAAACATGAAGCGAATTAAGCACAAAGGAAATGTGAAGAAGAAAAACTCGACCAGCAACGACGAATCAGAAGCAGAGGTCACGCAAGGTCAATCCAGGTCACGAGAAATAAGGGAGAAGGAGGAAGGGAAACAAGAAGAGAGAGAAGAGGAAGAAATGGGAGAAAGGAGATGGATGAGGAGGGGAAAGAGGAAAAGGTAGGAGAGAGTGAGGAAAGGGGAAGAGGAAAGGATAATAAAGAAGAGGTAAAGGGGAAAATAAGAAAAATGAATAAGGGAAATGAAGCAGACAGAAAAGGGGTAGGAATGGAAGGAAGTAGAAAGGGAAGGGAAAGGGAGAAAGACAGAGAAAAAATACAAGGGGATAAAAAGGATAAGAATCCAAAAAAAAAAAAGGGGAAAGAGAAGTAAAACACAAAAGAGAAAGGGAAAGAAAGAGAGGAGATGGAGTAAATGAAAATGGAGGAGGAAAGGGAACGGGCAAAGAGAGAGATCGAGAAGAGAAAAAGAATAGGAGAAAGTGATAGTAAGTGCTAATTCACAGCATTAAGTAAACACAAGAATAAACAAGAAAAAAATACTAAAGGAGTTTGGCCGAATCGAAGACACAAGACTGCAAGAAAACACACACGGAGGAGAAGAAGAATGAGGGGGGGGGGGTGAAAGGGTGGAAGGGGAGAAAAACAGGGGAAGGGTGGAAGGGGAGAAAGAGGGGAAGGGTGGAAGGGGAGAAGGGTGGAAG
>NC_051419.1:6495766-6496015 GCF_015228065.2 Penaeus monodon
GGCAGCGGCGGTGGCAGCGTGAGTTCAATAATGAATCAATCAAGGTCACAACTCGATAAGGTCATTCGGAGGGAGTCTCGAGAGTTCCTTTACCTACTGAAAAGGTGTAAGACATGACGAAGACATGACGAAGGAGCCATAACGGACAAGACATGACGAAGACATGACGAAGACATGGCTAAGACATGACGAAGGAGCCATAACGGACAAGAGACAAGAGAGGCATGGGAGGAAGAAGTGACTACATGG
>NC_051419.1:6496318-6496413 GCF_015228065.2 Penaeus monodon
TGAGTGATAAGAAAAATCCGAAAAAAAGAACAGCAGAGAAGAAAGGCGAGAGAAGAAGAAGGAAAAATGTGCTAAAGCGAGGAGAAAAGAAGTCT
>NC_051419.1:6496450-6496585 GCF_015228065.2 Penaeus monodon
GGCAGAGGAGAATGAGACTTTCTAAATGAGTCCTTTGTATCTCGAATCCACGGTCCATTTGGGTAATTATTCTTATTATTCTTTATCATATATTCTCCGTATTACCTTTGTTATGAAGTTGTATAAAAGAGAGAA
>NC_051419.1:6496655-6496739 GCF_015228065.2 Penaeus monodon
AGACGGGGCAGTATGTACAAATATCTTAAGTGCACAAACAGACCAGGAGGTTTTTGTGTGTGGGAGAGAATGAATGTGTTCCGG
>NC_051419.1:6497060-6497262 GCF_015228065.2 Penaeus monodon
CAAATAACACGTTCCCTCCGCTTGTTGATTCCGCTCAGCCACAGTAAACACAGAAAACAACATCCAACACCTAACATGATATCCTCCCGAGGAAAGAGAGAGACTTACGGAGCCAAACGGAGCTCAAAGGGATGTTTACGTTTTATTTTCACTCTCGTTAGCGACACCGAAGAGTGAAGACGTTTCAATTCTTTGTGTAATA
>NC_051419.1:6498052-6498466 GCF_015228065.2 Penaeus monodon
TCCTGACCATCAGACCAGCCTAGGTTTGTAATGAAAAGCAGTATGGTACTGCAAGGCATAAGCTTGATTTCAAACGCAACCCTTCTGTGTGTAAGAAGCCTATCCAAAGACAGACTACAGCTCACATGGTAGCCACCCAGAAATAGGTTATAGTAAAGAGGGAAAACAACACGTAAGCAAGAAAAAAAACAATCAAATTGGTTTCAAACAAAGATGAACTATAATGAAACAGAAATCAAGGAGGATAAGGAACTATCTCACCAGTGACTGCAGAGGATGGCACTATGGCACTCCCTACGCCACAAAAGGCAGAGGCACTGGCACAACATTTAGCCCAGATAATGACTGTAATCGAACCTGACAGACCACCCTCTGATGCAGCAAATAATGGCAAGGGAGAAAACTATCCAACTT
>NC_051419.1:6498854-6498953 GCF_015228065.2 Penaeus monodon
TTGAGCGTGCATCACTATTACTTGTCGTTTGAGTGATTGTTCACAGCCGGGGAAAACTGACCCTCCGACGAGGGAACAACATTCCACGAAAAGGAATAT
>NC_051419.1:6499049-6499390 GCF_015228065.2 Penaeus monodon
GGAAGGAAGAAGTTCTAACCCGCAGACACACGTCACGAGACACGAGGAAAGGAAAAAGAGAGAACCAAGAGAGCCAGACTATCGAACCGCATAGAGCAGAGACGAATGAGAGACGGTACGAGGAGAGAGGATGAGAAGACGAGAACTATGAGTAGAAGTGAAAAAGATTTTTTTTTTTTTTAAAATGATTGGGGACCTAAGAACTAAGTACAGAGAATGAACTACAGCCACGTCATAATTAATACACGACAAACAGAAAAAATGATTGGGAATGAATTGAAAATACTACCCATAGCATAACTTTATGATAACTTAGAAGCGTGGGAATTCGATAGGAAAAA
>NC_051419.1:6499707-6499850 GCF_015228065.2 Penaeus monodon
TCATTCCTTCTCTCTTCTAAGTGGCCCTGTCTTCATGACGTCAGTGGGCGTGGTCCAAGTCAGCGAAAGAAGTTGATTGGTTCTTACAAGACGTTCGGTGACCTTTGACCTTTCGCTCGATATTGCCGTTGAGGATGGTCTCG
>NC_051419.1:6500686-6500750 GCF_015228065.2 Penaeus monodon
AAAGTGCACAAACTGATGTTCTAACAACTTCAATGCTTTGCAGCTGACTTGAAAAAAGGGATGC
>NC_051419.1:6500800-6500930 GCF_015228065.2 Penaeus monodon
GAAAAAAATGAACTATTATAACAGCGTTCGTAGCAATAAAAAAAAATGCAAATAATTAAACTCAAGCAACTTCAAGTCAAGAGTCATATGGAATATGTTTTCAGGCGGACCCTGTTTTAAAGGCTTGCGG
>NC_051419.1:6501107-6501471 GCF_015228065.2 Penaeus monodon
TATATTAAGAGGCACTTCTACCCTTCTCTCTCCCTCTTTATTCTCCTTCTGCCTCTCGCCTCCTCTCTCCCTTTCCTGCTCTGCCTTTCCTCTCACCCCCAAATCTTCCTTAAATTCACTCCTCCCCCTCCCTCTCTAAGCCTTACCTCTGCCCCCTCCCACGCCCCTCCTCTTCCTCCTTAACCTTCCCCCTACTCCTCTTCTTCCTTCTCTCCCTTGCCTCCTTCCTTCTCTCCTCCAGCTCTCTTTCCTTCTCCCTCCCTTTCCCCTGCCCCATCCCCCCTCTCCTCTTTAAGTCCTCCTCCGTGCTGTCTTCTAACAGTGATAGTGACTGTAAAATGCGTAGATCGGAATTAGTAAAAAG
>NC_051419.1:6501664-6502078 GCF_015228065.2 Penaeus monodon
CATTCTGTTTACCCTCTTCAATCACTCTTTATCACCTTATTTCATTAAACGACAAATCAATGTCTTTCCGTGCAAACAAAGGCATTATTTCCCCCGTACAATCGAAACCCAATTACGAAAACAGAGCATTCTAAAGCTTCATTATTCACTCCGGAGTTGTGAACGTATATATTTTCTATAGTAATTAATTGTTTAAAGAATATATATGCATTTTTTTTCTAATCAACATCAATTATACGAGTTGTAGTCACGCTGAGCACTTTGGGTGAAATGATAAGGAGGGGCATATAAAGTATATCCAGTTTGCGTAATAGTGAAGTTTAGCGTTTTCGTTTTTAATTCCAGTTCGCGTAAATGAGATACGCGCTAATGTTTAACCATTCATTGTAAAGGAAAGGGAGGTATCGAATCAGA
>NC_051419.1:6502388-6503256 GCF_015228065.2 Penaeus monodon
GGCGTCTGGAAGTGTGAAAGATAACACCCAAAGACCTGCCCCTGCCTCGCCTTTCCCCCTTTTCCGCGAAGAACATGAGCACCAAGATAACATCACTGAGTTATCTCACACAATCATCTCAGGGGACCATCGGTAGGGGAAATGGAGTCAAGAGGTTTATATAAGACTTCCCAGCGCGTGTGTTGTAAGGGAGATCTAACCCCTCTCCCTCCCTCTGTCCGCCCCTGTCCTCCGTCTACCCTCTGTTGCCTTCCTTGTCTCTCTCTCTCTTCCTTGTCTCCTTGCTCCCTCCCTCCTCCGTTACTGTTTCTATGTCATTCTTCTCTCTCCTGTCCCCCCCCCTTTTCATTTCTCCCTTTTCCCTCTTCTGTCTCTTTTCTCTTTTCTCCCTTCAACCTACCTCTCTTCTCTCTCATATCTCTCTTCCCGTCTTGTTCTCTCTTCTCCCTTCCCCTAACCCTATTCCCTCTTCCGTTTCCCACCCCCTCTCTTCTCTCTGCTCACCCTCCCTCTCGTAATCTTTCTGCCCCATAATCTTCTCTCTCCTCCCCTACCTCTCTCCTCTCTTACGCCCCCCTCATTTCCTCTTTTCTCTCCTCTTCCTACTTCTCTTCTTTCTTCCCCCTTCTGCCCCCTACCCCCCCTCAACCTCTCTTTCCCTCTTCTTTCTCTTCCCTCTTCTGCCCCTTACCCCCCCCCCCCCAACCTCTCTTCCCTCTTCCTTCTTCTAACCCTCCTTCCCTCACCTCTCTTTCCCTTCTCTTTCTCTTCCTCTTTCTCCTTTTCCCGACTCCTTCCTTCCGCTCATTACCGCCTTACGTTCTCTCCTGCCTCTTATAGTACTAGGAAATT
The DNA here is from genome assembly GCF_015228065.2 of Penaeus monodon. Taxonomy (NCBI): domain Eukaryota; kingdom Metazoa; phylum Arthropoda; class Malacostraca; order Decapoda; family Penaeidae; genus Penaeus; species Penaeus monodon. The sequence goes on from NC_051419.1 coordinate 6,503,241, forward strand.
TGTTTTGTGTGTGTGT
>NC_051419.1:6503277-6503343 GCF_015228065.2 Penaeus monodon
AGCATAATTGAGTAAATCAGGGGAAGGAATGCGGGGAAAGAGGACGAGGGGAGGAAGGGGAAGTAC
>NC_051419.1:6503434-6503968 GCF_015228065.2 Penaeus monodon
TCCCCCGCTCCCCATTCACTCCCCCTCCCTCACCCCTATACTCCCCCCCGCTCCCCTCACTCCCCCTCCCCCCTCCCCTTTCCTTACCTCCCCCCCTCCCCCTTTACTCCCCTCCCTCCCTCCAACTTCACTCCCCTCCCCCCTACCTACTCCCCCGCTTACTCCCCTCCCTCCCCCTCCCCCTTTACTCCCCTCCCCCCCTCCCCCTTCACCTCCCCTCCCTCCCCCCTCCCCCCTTCCTCCCCTTCTCCCTCCCCCCTCTCCCCCTTCACTCCCCTCCCTCCCCCCCCTCACCCTCCCTCCCCCTCCCCTTCACTCCCCTCCCTCCCCCTCCCCCTTCACTCCCCTCCCCCTCCCCCTTTACTCCCCCCCCCCCCCCAAAGTGTTTACAAGTGGAGTCTCAAGACTTTAAAGAACAGGAGTGACGTCATAGGTCCATTGTCAACAAATCCCATCTCTTGACACCGTGTCAAGGCATCTTATCAAGGGTCACAAGGAGGAGTTAGGTACTCCACGCAGTTCACGCGTCTGGCG
>NC_051419.1:6504549-6504724 GCF_015228065.2 Penaeus monodon
GCATCTAAAGAGTGAGAGTTAATCTTAAGCGTCACAGTAAAGAGGTTCCATCAGTCTCGAAATTTCCTTCGAGATTCCCCCGAGAGTTGAGCTTCCTGTTCTTGGAGAGACAAATGGTGTTCTGTGACGTTGTGCGATCGGTGGGGATGTTTCTTGGTTGCGAAAGTTGTAAGGA
>NC_051419.1:6504775-6504846 GCF_015228065.2 Penaeus monodon
AAGGGGGGTAGGGAGAGGGACGGATGCGTGGGTTGAGGTTGGCTATTTCTTGTGGTTGCGAAAGTTACAAG
>NC_051419.1:6505118-6505791 GCF_015228065.2 Penaeus monodon
CTTGCGTGTGTATGTTTTTTGAGGGGACGCTTGTAGGTGTGACTGTATTTATTTACGTGTCATACATATCCTCTACTGGACCTTTTCCTGGCACCTGTCACGAGAACCTGCAGTTTGGTAAGAGATTTATTACGTTAGGCTGACCCTGTGAAAACTTTAACTTGTGAATAACCTTTTTTTTATATTTAAAGTAGCGAGAATAAGTTGATAGCAATGTAAAATAAAATCAATTATCCTTAGGCCCTATTGTACTTAAATTTGAACACGAATACAGTAGTAATAAGTACCAGAAAGGGTGTAATGTGCAATATAAAAGAGAAATGGCGATTAACGTGAGTGCATATTTGGTAAAAGTTCACCAAACCGCGATTTAAAAAAATGTCCGTCCACACATATCCACCAGCAGGGAAATGCCAGCACGTATTAAACCTTATGCTGGGAGATACCCACCCACACAAAACATTATGTTTGGGAATCCCCTCTCGCACAAAGACTTTTGCTGGGAGATATCCGCCCACACAAATAAACTTTATGCTGGGAAATGTAGATGTGCAAGTACATGTATGTGTATGTATGTATTATTCGGCAAATTATGAATATCCAAATGTCTTATTTTCTACTTATCAGCTTTACTCTTATTAAAAAAAAAAACATATTTTTCTTGTCTGTCCAT
>NC_051419.1:6505939-6506059 GCF_015228065.2 Penaeus monodon
TTATCCATTTATTTTTCTCTCTGAGTGCTTAATTCGAAACTGAAACCAACATAAGCGCATTGCTAAACCGAAAATCCCGTTTGCTATTGTGCATATTTTAGGTCTATTGTTCACGTTATT
>NC_051419.1:6506132-6506251 GCF_015228065.2 Penaeus monodon
GCAGAGCTACAAAATTTTCCTGGAGGAGTTGCATTAGGCAATGTTGACAAATATTATCACATTATTATTGTTTTTGTGAAAGTGAAAATGGTTGACGGCCCTTCACAAATGTAATTATG
>NC_051419.1:6506920-6507084 GCF_015228065.2 Penaeus monodon
CAGACTTTGTCCCGAATCTCTGACGTGTTGCTGTCTGCCGTTCGTGTCAAGGAGGATGTCATTCAGCTAATTTCGTATCGTTTTTTTCTTTTTATTTAAGGGGGGGGGGGTGAAGGGGCTAGAGTCTGTGTTTATTTGGCCGGAGTTAGGGAGTTAAGGGGATA
>NC_051419.1:6507404-6507533 GCF_015228065.2 Penaeus monodon
AGGCACTTATACTTACATACTTGTTTTCCTGCACTAAAAGCATCATCAACTGTTCATGGATTCTAGTGAAATATTTAGTGCTTTATAAGAGGGGTAGGAATGTAATACGGGGAGGGTGCCAGCGCGTGT
>NC_051419.1:6508114-6508211 GCF_015228065.2 Penaeus monodon
TTATTTGTGAGTACATACCTGTACCTATATAACCATAAATTCATGAATCATGACCAAAGTTCAACACAAAGTTCAATAATACGCCCTGACCCCCTTA
>NC_051419.1:6508255-6508820 GCF_015228065.2 Penaeus monodon
CAGTTCGTTAGCAAAAAAAATCACGTAAACACCACCACCATTTTCCGCCACACGCCTGGCATAACAACAATTTACGGATATATATCGATTTGTCTGCAATCAAATGTATATGCGAGGGTGTCAGAGCAGATTCGCAAAGATAATTTGCAATAAATTCAGTGTTGCCAAAATCAATATTCCACTTCGTGTCTCTCGCTTTATATCACTGTCGTGCATGCGTTATTGCACTGCAAATGTCAAAGTAGGCTTGTAGTTTCAAATACGTTGCAGTAACTTATGCTCTCTGTTTACTGACTGAAACGAAAATATATAACTTTTAGAGGAGTTGCTAAATTGTTATAATGATTTTGATATCGAGGGCAAACACTGTGGTAACTATAATATATCTAACAATAATTGTGGTAGTAAAAATGATGACAGTGAGCATTTACTCTATTTCATATGAGATTCAGAATCTAGATCACTATCAAATTTTAATCAGTTGGTCTCATTCACAAGATGCCATGGCAATTTGTCTATAACTTTTTTTTTTAATCCTGCTGACAAATAGACAAGAAAACAACCC
>NC_051419.1:6508848-6509012 GCF_015228065.2 Penaeus monodon
AGTGTAATTATTGTAGTAGTTCTTCGAAATATGTGGGTGATGACCAAAACCAAAATTGAATATTGAAAATTTGTCCAAATTCTTCTACTTGATTTTTTAAAAACGTACCACCTCTTTCTACTGAAGTATCTGAATCACTGTTACCAAATAAAAATGATATATCC
>NC_051419.1:6509371-6509536 GCF_015228065.2 Penaeus monodon
GTGTGTGTGTGCGTGTACAGGCATGTAGGTGTCAGGACTAAACTTATCGTGAATGGGCAAGCCGTGTTCTGTCATTCTTCTGGGTTCGTGGCAAATGTATTCAGCCATTCTGTAAAACAACTGAGGAATGTCTCGAAGAAGAGTAAGAAAATACTCTTTGTCGTG
>NC_051419.1:6510189-6510376 GCF_015228065.2 Penaeus monodon
TCCGTATCAGCAACCGTTATTATAAATTCACAAGGATCAATAAAAAAAAAGTTCAGCTTTCTGTTAAAAATTGTAGAGTCAAGCCTGATTAAGCTTATATTGTGTTTGACTGATGGTGTTGTTTTGAATAGCATCCACGTGTCAAGGCAGTGAATGACTGGGGTGTGAAATGGGATTGCGGTATGCT
>NC_051419.1:6510934-6511061 GCF_015228065.2 Penaeus monodon
CATCCTGGGGTTTTTTGGGTTTGGGGTTTTGGGCCGGCCTTTTTAAATTTTAAAATTTATATAAATATTTTTATGGCCCCTTTGGTTTCTTTTTAAAACCCCCCAAAAAAAAAACAAAAAACATACC
>NC_051419.1:6511338-6511422 GCF_015228065.2 Penaeus monodon
TAGGTGGGGTTGGTTAGTATTTTTTGGATAGAAATTTTTAGATATTCAAAATATTATATATCATAAATATAATCTTTTTTTTAT
>NC_051419.1:6511497-6511627 GCF_015228065.2 Penaeus monodon
CCCCAAACATTTTAATTATGTGATATATAATACTATAAATATATTATAATAATATATATATTTTAATATTATATTATATAAAAAAATATATAAATTTAATTAATATATGGGTTATAAAAATTTATAATTT
>NC_051419.1:6511790-6511980 GCF_015228065.2 Penaeus monodon
TTTATATAAAATATAGGTTTATATAGAATATTTAAAATTAATATTTTATATATTAATAAAAAAAAACTTGGGGGTTAAATTATATGAAAGAATATAATATTATATATTATATTATATATATATAAAATATTTTTAAATTATTTTGTATGGGAAAAATATATTTTATATATAAATATATATTTTTTATATT
>NC_051419.1:6512531-6512715 GCF_015228065.2 Penaeus monodon
TATTAATTTATAAAAAATTATATATATTATATAAAATGGGATTTTAAAATTATATATAAAATTAAAAATTTTTTAAAAAATATATAGAAAAAAAACAACACAAAAAATTTAAATATATAGGGAATATAAAAAATATATATATAATTTTAGAAAAAATTATATATAAAATATAATATAAAAAATT
>NC_051419.1:6512863-6512960 GCF_015228065.2 Penaeus monodon
TATTTTATAAAATAATATATTATATATTAAAATATAAAATAATATTTTATATATATATATATATATTTTTATTTTAAAAAAATATATATATATGTTG
>NC_051419.1:6513248-6513333 GCF_015228065.2 Penaeus monodon
AAAATTAGGGGGGGGGGGGTTTGGTGTGGTGTGTACTATCTTTTGTCTATCTATTTTTCTATCAAATTTATCTGTTATCTATCTC
>NC_051419.1:6513525-6513596 GCF_015228065.2 Penaeus monodon
ATTTAACGCCGCAAGTTGATTTCATCGATGACGTCATCCTATTCTTCCCTAGTAATTAAGTTTCCATTTCG
>NC_051419.1:6513704-6513870 GCF_015228065.2 Penaeus monodon
ATTAATCAAGGTCATTTAATCGCTTATATTCACACGGACACACAAAACACACACAAACACAAAACATCCCTAAAAATCCCCCCCCCCCGAAACACAACCCCAAACCCCAAAACCCCACACCAAAAACACCCCACACACACAAAACACACACACAAAAAACCCCCCC
>NC_051419.1:6513908-6514055 GCF_015228065.2 Penaeus monodon
GTACGCACACGTCCATATCACACGTACACACGCGAGCTGTTTTTCTATATAAAAGGTGGGAGGAAATTTAAAAAAGGGTTTACCGTGAGGTAGGATAGAAAGCTTTGGAAAATGAAAAAAAGCTGGGGACAAAGGGTTTTATATCAG
>NC_051419.1:6514077-6514315 GCF_015228065.2 Penaeus monodon
GTCGTATCATCCCTTTCCCCCCTTTTTTTTTGAGGTTTTATTGCGCATTTTTTGTCGGGGTTTATCTGTTATTTTCGTATTTTTTTTTTATGTTTCGTGTATTTTATCTTTGCTGACTTTGTTTCATGGATAAAGTTTTCATTTACATCCTTTTTTATGTTTTTATTTTCTCATTCACCTATTTTATTTTTTACTTCTTTCTGGGCTTTTGGTATTTGGAACAGCAAAAGGAGGGGAG
>NC_051419.1:6514342-6514430 GCF_015228065.2 Penaeus monodon
CATTTTTTATTGTTTTAAAATATTTTTGAAAAATTTTTTCCAAGGGCAAAAATTTTGGGCCCCCGTAAATTTATTGGGGGTTTGGTGG
>NC_051419.1:6515293-6515461 GCF_015228065.2 Penaeus monodon
CAGAGAGTGAGAGTATTCCAAGAAGGCGTAAATATTAATGTAACGATATTTTTTCTTTCTATATTCCAAATATGTCCTCATTTCTCGCAACTCTATATCATTGGAAATGTCAGTGTAAGAATAAGACACAATATGCTGATATAAATGAGTCTATCGGTCTACATTTCC
>NC_051419.1:6515919-6516041 GCF_015228065.2 Penaeus monodon
TGGTTGTACGGAGTCATACAAGGGAGGAAGTTAAAGAAGTCATGAAGCGGAAAAGGCTAGGAGGTTCAGCAGAAGTACTCGACGTGTTGGTTAGAGTAGTCTCGAGACGAATGACCGCTCAT
>NC_051419.1:6516798-6517159 GCF_015228065.2 Penaeus monodon
ACAATCCTGATCAATTCAACAAACAATAATAAAAAGAAATGGCTGCGCTAGAGAACCAATCCTATTGCGCGAAAAAACTCAGTAGAAATTCTAAAAAAAATCAATAATTGACTGTATAATAGAAACGGTCACGCCAAACGCTGGTCACCACAAACCGTATGAACACAAATGACAGTGGCAGCGAAAATCACCCATTTAAATCGATCTGCCTTCGGATATCAATGAACTTTGACCTAGTTTATCTATGTGGTCAGTTGAGCTGTGCGAAACCCTAATGTGCTTCTCGTGTTACTTTGAAACAACACACACACACGCGTTAATGCAAATCTTGTGCGTGTTTGCTATTTGCTAAGTGTATGTA
>NC_051419.1:6518315-6518760 GCF_015228065.2 Penaeus monodon
CCATGTATATACACTTGAAATGCTTATTGAATCCTACCTAAATTTGGAAATGATCAATACTGTTGATATAACAGATAAATTCAAAGCAAAGACACACATACAGTGAGTAATAGAGTCATACAAACGAACCATCATTAACAAAGCATGAAATATTGTCTCCCTGGTGAAATTGATAAAGTTTTCAACCTGAAAAGAAAAACGAGGGAGGGAAAGAAGACTAAATTAATTACATATGCAAATTGTTCCCTTTTAATGTACCGGAAGGGAGTTTTTTTTCCCTCCTGCCATCGGGGGAGACGTAATTTCAAGAGCGAAAACTTTTCAAACACTTAAGACGAAAAAAAAAGAGAAAAAATGAGGGGACGTCATCTTTTCGCATATTTTGCCGAATAATTAAGTGTTTTTTTTCTTCATTATTATTTTTTTTTCCCACTCTCTCTCTGTC
>NC_051419.1:6519344-6519572 GCF_015228065.2 Penaeus monodon
GTTAAAACCCTAAGCCCCCAAAAATTTCGACACCAACCCAAAAAAGCCCTTTCTTCGAAAAAGGGCCCCAATTTTGTTAGAGAAAAACGTCTCGGGGGGGGATCTTTTAGGGCGGTTCTCGGAGTCATTTCCGGGGGGTATTATTCGGTCTGTGCTGGTTATCTCTCTTCTGGCTTTCTCCTGCGCGCTTTTGTTCGCTGGCGTCGTTTTTGTTTGACGTATACAGAA
>NC_051419.1:6520765-6521388 GCF_015228065.2 Penaeus monodon
CACAATCATTTTCTCATCGTTTTCCTTATCATATTACCCTTCCTGTTCTCATTTTCATCAACACAAACCCCATCATCCCTACTTCTGCTTTATTCATCCATTTTTTTTTTCAATCGCTTTACATGGATAGACAGACCTCCCTCAGACACACGGGCACAGTGCCAATAAGTCTGAGTGCCACCGTGTTAAATGGCTGCTCAATTTTATTCGCAGTCGCCCACGCGGACTGGTCCTGACCCTGGCAAGGAATCAAAGGGTTAAATTGCAGCTGAACCCTGGGGTCACTAAGGCTTTTTCCCCCTGAGGTCCCCAAAACCATTGGATGTTATGAAAGTTCAGTTCTAGAATCTGCTATGTTGATTGTGTGTGATTATGGTTATTTGTAGTAAAATAAATGAATTGATTAAAAGAAAAAAAAGGAAAAAATGGTCAGCATTTGAGTAAATTAACCAAAAATGTGATAGTTTTAGCTACGTAAATACAAATGTACTGAATATACAGTATATAATAGAATAAAATAATACATTCCTATACAAGTTCAGTTCCAGAATCGGCGACGTTTACGGAAAATAATTATGGTAATCATTACTTGAAAAAGAGAAGAAAAATATATTTTCATTGAC
>NC_051419.1:6521415-6521551 GCF_015228065.2 Penaeus monodon
TACAATTCTTAAAGATAGTCTGTAGTTTAAGACTCAGTATAACTATACATATCCTGTTCTTATCTACTTAAAGAAAATGGAGCGATACAATTTGCTTTTTTAATTTCATTTCGTTTTTTTAAATCCCGAAAGTATT
>NC_051419.1:6522507-6522663 GCF_015228065.2 Penaeus monodon
ACTAAACCGAGGGAGAAAAAGCAAGAAATAAAGCCCTCAGTCCCCAGCCCCGGATTCCACTGCCGTCATTCAGCGCTTTGCATTATGCAAATATTCTTAGGAGGGAATTTGCATATCGGAATTTATGCGGAATGCTTGAAATCAAATTATTTGAAT
>NC_051419.1:6525954-6526243 GCF_015228065.2 Penaeus monodon
ACGCCACAATCATACAATGTGCAATGGCTTGTTGGTTTACGGTCTCCCTGCACGACTTAACCCACAAGCCAGGTGTGCTCATACAACAACATAAAAGGCATATATGTTCAGGGTGGACGAGGGGAGCAACAGATCCATTTGCATATGTACACACGCACATATAGATCTCGTTTTTGACGTACACAGTCATGCGTTCGCTGACATATATATATATAGGACTGAGTTCAAGGCTTATGCATATACACATGAGCTCAGGAGTTGTTCACTTAATGATTACATACGGTCAAAA
>NC_051419.1:6526348-6526432 GCF_015228065.2 Penaeus monodon
TAAACGCTCAGAATCTGCACGCCACTATTAAAAATTAATGAAAAAAAAACATACCTTTTCCTAATCTAGTCGCAACGAGCAGCG
>NC_051419.1:6528079-6528289 GCF_015228065.2 Penaeus monodon
TGTGAGAGAAATCATGCGAATTTGGAAGAAAGTGTATATAGTCTCAACAACATACAATTATCACCTTTAAGGACTACGCTAAACAGTCACTTATTTACCGTTCATTATAGAAAACCTAATTAATAGATTATTGACACTCGATAAACATATTTATAACGACATTGAATAAGAAAATACAATATTTTAACAACCATTCACTTTAAAAGCTAG
>NC_051419.1:6528595-6528741 GCF_015228065.2 Penaeus monodon
CAAGTTAAGCAAGCATGATTTCAAGATCACTTTCTGCCAAACAGCTTCGAGATCTTGCTGAGCACATAGCCATTAAGAACTCAATTAAAATGAAAACCCTTGCCGTCTCCTTATTCTCCGACTTCTTCCTCTTCCTTTCTTCGTCC
>NC_051419.1:6528929-6529068 GCF_015228065.2 Penaeus monodon
TATTATTTGTGTTTGTAATTTGTTTGTTTCCGTCTTTCTTTCCTTTATTCTTCTTCTAAAACTCCGTCTTCATTCCTGTTATTCTATTTATCGTTATGTTTTTCTCTGTCTGTCTTTTCTCCCTCTTTCTTTCTTTCTC
>NC_051419.1:6529095-6530071 GCF_015228065.2 Penaeus monodon
ATCATCTCTCTCTATGTCTATATGCTAAAATATTATCTGTTTCTCTCTCCTCCCTATGGTTATCAATCTCTATCTCCTCTATCTTCCACATATCCTCTTCCCCTTTCTCCCTAGCTTCACCTGTCCATTTCTGCAAAAAAAAAAAAATCAACTCCATCTGGCAAAATCCAGCTGGGGATCGTGTCTGCATTCTCTTAAGTCTTGTCCCGAACCATCTGTCTGTCCATTGTATTAATATTATGATTTATCTTTCTCTCCTTTGTACGCTCCAGTCGATATCTTATATACTATCTACTATCATGTACGTACCCTTATAAAGGCCTGAGGATGTTAATTTCTCTTTTTCTGGTGGTAATGATATGTTTTAATGTAATATATCCACCCCTTTCTGTGTCTTAAGTTCCAAGAATGATCTCTCCATAAGGTTGATACTAAATTTCAATTATACGCGAATATATCACGTAGTTTAATTGATAAACATACTTAGTTTACTGACTAAAAGTCGGACTTCAATTCATTCATCAAACAGACTCAAACAAAGGATCCAGACTGAGAAAGATTCATTCAGATATAACACCTTCGAATATCTACACCTGAGTCGTCTATCAGAAATAGAGTCAAATTCTACATCAGGTGCAAAGTATCGGATTAAATACAGTCCACCTTACACACTGATTCTGATTGACGATGGGGGTCCAGAATTTATAGTCATGTAGGGAGTTGTGATGTTGAATTTCCAAACAATAAATTTGAAATGTATTTGGTGATTATTGTATATGGGGAGTGGCAAGTGCATAACTGACATATGAAAGGTTAATGATTTCAAACTATAAATGAGGAAATCTCAGTGGTTGCGTGTTGTGTTTGCAAAATATGTCCGTTGCATAGAAGTGACAGGCGACAAGTATAGTGCTTTAGGCTCCACCGAAGTGCACCGTCGTGTGTGAAGTTGTCTGCATGAGCTGTTCTGTCTGTT
>NC_051419.1:6530180-6530995 GCF_015228065.2 Penaeus monodon
GCCAATAATGATAATAATCGTTACCCCTTCTAGTGAGTCTATAGGCAAACTTATAAAATGATATCTATATATATACTTCGAGGCCAATACTGATTCGGGACACTATGAAGTCTGTCCAAGCAATCTGTCCATCCCAAACAAGTACATTTTGAATAGACACTGGTAATAACACTAATAATTGCCAAAGTAGCTATTGATACTGGGACCTGAGTAATCAGCATAGGTATCGCTATTGTTAGGTCCATGATCTGGAAGTTGCTGAAAACATTCTGGATTAAGAAGTCATACACTGATCAGCTCTTCACCGAACTTCGTATAGGGTAGACTGTGTAGACCATGGAGGTAGAGGGGTTACTCATATAAATTCACACGTAATGTGAAACATACATTAAAAAAAATAACTTTGGAGATTCATTAGGTGCTAGTGCTCTTTGAGATACCAGTTAATATGAATCTCTTGCTGGGTTATTAAAGAAAGTAACTGTGATGTAAATTATGGAAATTCGTTGGTATATAAAAAATTACCATTAGTATTGTTTGAGATAACAATTTTTGCTGATGAGAGCCAATTTTATATGCCAGACACTAGTATGAATTTTGGAAGTATTCATATCTGAACATGGGGGGATGGGGGTGCTAGTTCTCAGGAAATTTAGGGATCAAAATGTTGATTTTAGAAGATATATATTCCTTTCCAAGCCCAAGTGAAAAAAAGTGGACCATAGGAACAACTATACAGGAAATGTGGATTTAGTGCAAGATCATAAATGCTCTGAATGTTGGCAAATGTTTGTCCGAGTAATTGAAGCCGAACT
>NC_051419.1:6531089-6531195 GCF_015228065.2 Penaeus monodon
GGGAATAACCCTTACTAGAGTCCATATTGACTTTAATATGGCACATATGTTGATGATACATACTTTCAGTGTATTGTCATATGAATAACCAATCCGTATCCAGCAG
>NC_051419.1:6531272-6531366 GCF_015228065.2 Penaeus monodon
GAATGATTTTTTTTTGGGGGGGAGGGTAGGGGTGGGGGTGCGGAAACTAAGACAATTAACTCGGAAATATGATAAATTTTACCCACCCCCCACC
>NC_051419.1:6531437-6531917 GCF_015228065.2 Penaeus monodon
AAGATTAGATAGAAGCCACCCGCATGTTGTATTATTCGTGAACGCCCCCGCCCACAGAGCTTAAATGATTTCCCACGAGTGCCACAATCTCGCTGGATAGGAGGGAGTTAGCGCTAACATAGAAACTAATGGTTTGTGAGGCATAACAACATCACTTTCGTTCTGACCACAAAAAAAAAACTAAGAAAATAACCATATTTTCTTAGATCAATGACGTATTCGGTATAGCATAAGTTATGAGATGATGTGTTGCAATGACTGACTGAAACTGTTCACACTGAAGTCTTTGAATGTGACGTATCAGTGTGACCTATCGATGACCTTCAACAGAAAAAAGTATAAAACAAAGATCATTGGAACGAAAAATAACCCATTTGTTTGCCAGATGTATGTTTATTTCACCATTTATTGTTTTTTGTGTGTTTAATCTTTATATTCTATATCCCCAAGTAAAATAATTTCAAAGAATCGAGTCTCACT
>NC_051419.1:6531942-6532123 GCF_015228065.2 Penaeus monodon
GTCATCAAGAATAGCTCTTTTGGTTGTGTATTTTGATATATGTCCCTCTTATTAATCAAATCCTCTTTGTATCGATGCCAAGTTCTTTTTTTTGTATTATCAGTTTCAACTATTGCAACTACTATGGAAAATCGGATTGTTATTTTCTGTCGAAGTATTTTCATTTTCTAACACTATTCCT
>NC_051419.1:6532754-6533206 GCF_015228065.2 Penaeus monodon
CACCTCCAACGCACGAAGCCCGAATAACAGATTCAACATCAAACTACAGCACAGCGTATCTCAGAAGGAAGGAATACACAGACAGATAATAGGTAAAGATATAATCCAAATAACACTGTTGTTATCTCTATCTGCTGTTGTTATCATTATCATTATTATTACTGTTTAGGATGATTCTTACCTTTGTAATCACTTTCATCTTAATCTATATTATCATTTTGTTACTGTAGTTAGTAGTAAGCCTAATAATGCAATTACTATATACTTTTACCATTACTGTTATCAATGGTAGTATTATCACCATAAAACTCTTTGTAGTTATGTGGAAAAACTTTTAAAAAGAACTGTACAATTTCGAGTCATTTCCCACTGCAGGCGGTGGGTATTTGTCTTTGAAAGTTCAGACCAATAGAATCCTTTTCAATACCGATTTCCAATAAGCACTTGTGTAT
>NC_051419.1:6534889-6535162 GCF_015228065.2 Penaeus monodon
TTTATCATAATATCTTAATTTTCCCGTAATTAGCAAACGAACTAAAAACAAAGATAAAAGAAAATACAAAGCAACGAGATGGAAAACTGTTACAAAAAAAAAATCGAAATGCACAATACCGTGGGTGGAACACAATGACACGTGAGGCTTCATTCCACTGCATAAGTTACGCAAATGCAAGATTTTTCCGATACCCAGATTCACGTGCACAATCAACGAGAATAAACAATAACCAACTGAATTAGTGAAATCAAGCACCACATACACGTAGCA
>NC_051419.1:6535221-6535947 GCF_015228065.2 Penaeus monodon
AAGGGGGGGGGGGGTAACAGAATCATGCAATCAACGTTAATGCAAAACTTCCTCTCTTCCTCGTCTTTGTAAACTCAGCTGGTTGCAGAAACTTTCCGGGTTATGAAAAAGAGATTTCTGTTTCGAATTTGTCTTTGGAGAGTCGTGAAAATATAAGAAAATTCCTGTCCTTTGTTGTAAAGTTTCTTTTCCATGTGGTTTATTTCTTTCTTTCTTTGTAATATCTTTCTTGTCTTTTGTGATATCTTCGTGGTTTTTTTTTGTTTTTTTTTAAGATTGCACCTGCAGTGATTTTTAATAGCAATGTTATCGTAGTACATATTATTTATTTGGTTAAAGTATTTACTCTTCTCTTTTCCATTCGTTCTTATCTTATTCCTAAGTCTCTCTTTCTTCATTCCATATTTTCTTTGCTTTTACTTGTATTTCTTACACACTTTTAACACACGGTTTATAAGGTCCATACTTTCATCCTTTTATCCAATCTATCTGATATGTCATTTCGTTACTGTTTTCTGCAAACAATGTAGTACTTTTCATATTACACATTTTCTTTTCATTCATATCCCATGAAGCAAAATTAATAAGGGATTCATATTACCAGGTACTTCTTAATTTCTCAGTGACGTCAAGAATTCTTTTCCAGAATTGCCATAACGTTGGAATCTTGTCTAGAAATGTCAACAGATAATGTAGCATGCTGCAAATATGTTTAAAACTTGGCTT
>NC_051419.1:6537382-6537805 GCF_015228065.2 Penaeus monodon
ACATCTTAGTAATCGATCGTGTAAAATATCACGAATAATTTCAATGTCATTGCTTTTACCTGTAACACAACACCGTCGACTTTAGTCCCATTTCCCGAGAAGTTTATCTAGAGACATGTATTATAAACATGCAATAAAAACGTAATGAAATTTATGCATCTACTTCCCCTTTATAGCAAATGGACATAATCTTTTAGGAAGGTATATACACTGGTTGAGCTTTATGGCTTAACTGGGATAGTCCCCCTCAAAAAATCATTCACTAGGGTGAGTTTCCACGCCCTCCATGCAAAGAGGATTATGCTGAGTTCCTGCCCTGTACAGCATACCACCCACGCCCCTGTTACCTCTGTGGGTGTGATGCCTCCTCGGATTGACTGTTCTTGGGTTAAGTCCAGAGCGAGATCATCATTATCATTAAAT
>NC_051419.1:6537848-6538166 GCF_015228065.2 Penaeus monodon
CATTCTCTCTTTATATGCAGTGGACTTCATTAAAGTTTATGTACGTCATTCACCCAGGGATCTCCACTATACGAGCTTGTTTACATGTCTTAGTAATTTTCCTTGTACTGTATATAAGCATGACGAGGCCAGTTTATACCATGGCCAAGAGGCGTTAGAGGAACAGCTGCTGCTGCCTTGAAATGAGTTACGTCCCAAAGTCATCTTGTGTTGTGTGATGATGACCTTGCAACAAGAGACGCCAGGCATATGTATGTACTTCTGTCTCTGCAAGTGGAGCATTGTTGCCTTGCATGTTGGACTCTTTTTCTTTTTTAT
>NC_051419.1:6538498-6539088 GCF_015228065.2 Penaeus monodon
ATGTCCGTGTTCACAGCCTAATCCATCAGACCTTCCTCATTGCCTGTAGAGGAGAAGAGAGTAAAGAAAAATACCATAGTTAACCCTAAAGAAGGCTTTGCTATCACCTTCAAACGAGTGATGTAATATATGGCCTAGTTCTGCTACCAAGTCGTGCAGACACACTCCAGTGCCAACAGGGCGGCTGTTTAACTAACGAGGACGGTGGCACTTTTTGTGGCACTGCCTTTATATTCCAGGTGCTCTTTGGATTCAAAGAAAGGCACTTCTGCTACGTACAATACATGAAGGTTTTTGAAGAGGCTGCCACTTCACAAACGCTTTGGTCATTAACACTGTGAAAGGGAGGGCGTTTAGCATTGTTAACTCCCCATTCATACCTCTGTGATGAATGTAAGTGACTTTAGTGTTAGTGGAAATCTAGTTTATTCACTTATTGCGTGGTATTCTCTTTCATTTCCTTTATATCGACTTCAGTTTTATAATATGCATCATATTTTTGCATTTAATTGATTTAAATGATTTTTAATTTCATGCCTCTTACTCTTCATAATAAATCTTCGAAATACATATTTTGGCCATTTTTTTTC
>NC_051419.1:6540557-6540688 GCF_015228065.2 Penaeus monodon
ATAACTGAAATGTGACGGAACGGCACCGTAGAGTTTAAACAAGTTAGGAATGTATTATTCGACTTCAATTCTACCAAGCATATTCTTTGACCTGTACAAGCAATATTGATGTACTTCTTACCTAGTTTAAT
>NC_051419.1:6541385-6542021 GCF_015228065.2 Penaeus monodon
CTGAATGTGCACTATCTTGAGCCTACTCCCATCTGAACGCAATCTGCGGGGAGAGTGCACTCGCATGATGTAAGAACTCTTTTCAACACATTTCTGTTGAATGTACTCCTTTTTGAACGTCCAGCCTTTTGAACATATACTCTATTTAACACATTCGCTTTTAAACATACTCTCTGCGTAAGTTTTTTTTTTCCTTTCGCTAATATAAGGAAAATCTTTAATGTACACTCTTTAGAACGTACTCACTTGTGAATGAATGTACAGCACGTAATCTCTTGTGAATGTGCAGAAAACTTTGATGCACATTCCCTGAAACGTATCTCCCTGTGAATGACAGTACAGTACATTTTAACGTTATCTGTTGTGAATGTACAGAACACTCTTTAATGTACACTCTTTGAAACGTACTCTTTTGTGAATGAATGTACATCAAACTTTTTTAATGTATCCCCTTCTGAACAAACTTTTTTCTTAATGAACACTCCTTAATGAACCCTCTTTGGTACGTATTCCGTTGATGAACATAATCCCTTTTTTCACATCGTTTCATTTCTCCCGTTTTCTTTCCCATTTCATTTTTTTTTTCGATTCTGGTTTTCTCTCTTTCAATATAAGCTCCTTACAGTATTAGGCCCA
>NC_051419.1:6542042-6542276 GCF_015228065.2 Penaeus monodon
CTGGCTTCCCGGTGGTCATAGATTTGAAGAAACCTAAGCTGATGATTGAGGAGAGATATATAGAGGAAAGAAAAGAAAATATGATAGGAGTAGGTGAGTAAATGGCGTGGAAGGGAAATAATACAGATAAAGAGGCTTCAGACGAGGGAAGGAGAAAGAATTGAAGGAAAGATCGAGAAAAAATATTACGGTGATGTGTGGAGATAATATAGGGGAGAAGACGTGTAATAACGT
>NC_051419.1:6542896-6543187 GCF_015228065.2 Penaeus monodon
ATTAATACCACAGGATAATGGACCTGGATTCATATTTTTCAAAGGAAAACAATTTAACACCGGTTGCAAAACACCATTTTTTCGGGTGAATTGTGTCCTGTTTTTCTCTCTTAAATTTTGCACTAGAGTTCGTTGACCTTACTATAGACTGGCGTATCCCAACCTCCTCCTCCGCTACTCAACGAGAAGTGAAGGACGAGCTTTTGGAGTCGTCCTCGAGGCAAAGGACGAGCGAGAGATCCTGCGGGGGGGGGGGAGAGACAGAGGTCGCCAAGGAGAAGGAACTCTTGG
>NC_051419.1:6544288-6544549 GCF_015228065.2 Penaeus monodon
TTTGCTCTCTATGGTCAGCTTCAGTGGACACGATCGATAGATCCTACTTTGTGTACACAAGGGCGAAATAGCCAAAGGGAACTAGTGTAAAGTAGCCCTTAGAAGTGAAAGAAAATCCTATCTGAGAGTCTCAGGTGTTCATTAAATGCAACTCAAGTTCAGTTAAGCTGTTCCCCTTTTTCCCCTCTGTCTTTCGCTCTGCCCATCTGTCTGCTTCCCCTTCACTCTCTCTTTTTAATTTTCTCTCACGCATGTATACAA
>NC_051419.1:6544860-6545018 GCF_015228065.2 Penaeus monodon
CCACACGCAATTTTTCTCAATATCTTTATCATAATAAGGCAACAAAATACAAATATCTGTGCATTTCTTCCTTCCTGTCGTGACGAAATCCATCACGGCATAATTACTGTCAGAAATCATCTTACGTCATTCGTGAAACGCCATTAAACTCACATAAT
>NC_051419.1:6545050-6545333 GCF_015228065.2 Penaeus monodon
AGGAAGATTGCGATGGCTACGTCCATGGAGGAAAATAATGGTTTGTTTGTGTGTCTGTTTTCATTTCTATATATTTATTTTGTATTTGTTTTTAATTCGGCGGTTGGTGATTTTATGTCTGTTTGTTTGATTTTTTTCAGTGTGATTTTTCTTCTTTATGTATTTTTTTGTTGTAAAGTTATAATACACACACAAGTACATAGGTACATAGAGGAAAGGAAAATCAATAAATATGAGATAAATATGGGGGAATAAGATCATAACATTGTACATTAGCGAATAA
>NC_051419.1:6545620-6546674 GCF_015228065.2 Penaeus monodon
AAAGGAAAAAAGAGAAGAAAAAGAGGAGGAGAGAGAAAGAGAAGATAAAAGAAGGAGGAGAGAAAAAAGAAAGATGAGAGAGGAGAAAGGACAGCGCGAAAATAGAATGTATAAACAAAAGAGAAATCTAAATATGGTAAAAAGAGAGATAAAGATGGAAAGGAAAGAAATAGATATGAAAGCAAAATAGATAGATATAACAATTAATAGCAGAATACATATACGAACACATATGCTGCACATAGATAGATTGGAAATTAGTTTTGTGTGTGTTTCGAGTGAATGGCTGCATGGCTACGCAATGTTCAAATCCCTGAGATTTGATTTCGTTACATTAATTTCAGAATAACGGACTAGAATCATTCCTAATAATGATAACTGAAATACGAGTCCAATGTTAGTGCAACTTTTCACCATCAGTTCATTTCAAAATACAGTGTAATTCAGAGAGACAAAATGGTCTACTTCAAGGTCATGCCTGAAGGGTTTCGGACTGACACGCTCTTAACTTTGTGCGCAAACTGTCCGAAGTCCTTGTCGTGGCGCCGGCTTCCGCTTGCCCTTACAGCGCGCCTGCATCCAGACAGTTTTATAGGTGTTGCCAACTATTGTGTCTTTGTATTTCTCTGTTTTTTTCCTTCTAGCTAGAAAAGAATATAGAAAAAAAAAGAGAAATAATGTCACACATAAAAGGGGATGCGAAGGAGGCAGAATGGAAAAGGAAAAAAAGGAAGAAAATAATAGGACGAAAATGGTAATGAATATATGGATAAAAAAAAAGAGGAAGAGGAAGAAAGCGAAGAACAGAGAAATGCGGACGAAAACTAGAAGTAAAAAGACGCGGAGGAAAAAGACGAGAAAAATGTGAGAAAGAGCAAGATGGAGAAGAATGGAATGAAGAGGAGGAAGGCGATAAGTAGGATTACACGGAGGAGAAGGAGGAGGAATAGGAGAAGAAGGAAGAGCAGGAAAAGAGAGAACAGAATATAAATGAAGACGATGAAGTATGGGTATAGAAAGGGAAGAGAAATGAATATATAGTTATACATACATG
>NC_051419.1:6546994-6547129 GCF_015228065.2 Penaeus monodon
CCAAACAGACGGAAGCAGAGACATAAAACTAGTGTGTAAGGTAATGACTGACTTTTGCTAGATATACAACGGACATTTCAGTGTCGAAATGTTAGTCACACAGTAGTCTCTCTCGATTCGGGGGTCTGTGGCAAA
>NC_051419.1:6548451-6548639 GCF_015228065.2 Penaeus monodon
AAAAAAACGTTCTATGTATAGTTCGTTGCCTTTTATTTATAGTTGAAAATATCTTATTACCGATTGTCATTAGCAATTGATGCTCTGATAAAACTGGTTTTGTGATAGCAGTGTTGATAGTAATGGTAAAAAGAACATTTATTTTATAGACAAAAAACTTCCATTTTTTATCTTAATATTATCGATTA
>NC_051419.1:6548903-6549190 GCF_015228065.2 Penaeus monodon
GGAATTCCCCTTCGCCATTCCCCTCAGCTTTAAAACATCTTGAATTATCTAAAGTGTTATCACGGCCCTCCCCAAATATAAACGAAATGAACGAGCTTATTTTCCTTACTGTTATATCCTTTGTGTTTGGAGGATCGAAGACCAAGTTTCTGCTGTTTATTGTCTTTACTACATGGGATCGGAGTGTTCCTCGGTTTTATATTTTCGTTAATGATTAGTTTTCTTGTTTTCTTTAAGGAGATATTATGAAGTATATGTGACTGTTTGTTTGTACATATACGAGCATT
>NC_051419.1:6549361-6549522 GCF_015228065.2 Penaeus monodon
ATATGTCTGCGTGTTTCAAAGATTACCTGAATAAGCCTGATATTTGCGAACTTACTACGGACATGTATAAAATATCATGGCAGATAATAAGAGAAATAAGAAAAGGGAAAGCGGGCCAAGAAACGTCGCAAAAAACAATGAAAGAGAGAGGAAAAAGTAAT
>NC_051419.1:6549754-6549869 GCF_015228065.2 Penaeus monodon
TTTAGCGAGCGAGTGAGCAGCGCTATGCTCTTTCTCGCGTGTGTCCGAATGCGTGTCAAAGGTCAAAAATTTTCCCATATCCAAGTGGACAAAGGGGACACGTCCGTAGAGGAAC
>NC_051419.1:6550692-6550766 GCF_015228065.2 Penaeus monodon
ATAAATAAATGACTCATCCTCTAGCATTAAACATAGGTCATTTATAAGCTTTCTTTTTTCTGTTTTCGTTTATG
>NC_051419.1:6552825-6552959 GCF_015228065.2 Penaeus monodon
TATATTGCCGATACAGAATGCATGGCACGGAATAAATTAAATAATGCAATAATGCATATATACAATGCAGTGTGGTATGTGAGAATATTTATATTATATCTCTAAATATATCCTAGACTACAAAACAATTACCA
>NC_051419.1:6552998-6553088 GCF_015228065.2 Penaeus monodon
CAAATTATTCTAATCTAAATCAATTTACTAAAGTTGCCATGGAAAACGTAAATATATTTCATTTCGGTTTTTATTACTAAAACTATTTTT
>NC_051419.1:6553475-6553967 GCF_015228065.2 Penaeus monodon
GATCGTAAATCAATTTTCATCTTGTAATCTACTTTTATCATCTCCAGTCATACCAGGTCGCCAGGTCACCTTAGGTTAAAAGATCTTCAGTGTGACCTGTGACGGGGGGGGGGGGGGTAAAGGGGGGGAGGTGAGTGGCTCTCCCCCTGCTCGTTGGAATGACGGAGGGAAGGAGGGAGGAAATGAGAAAAGGAAGAAGGGAAAGAGGAATGAGAGAGGGAAGGAGGGAGGGCAGAAGAGGGAAAATGAGAAAGTAGGAGGGAATGAAAAGGGAAGGAGGGAATAAGAGAGGAAAGGAGAGAATGGAAAAGGGAAGGAGGGAATGAGAAAGAGAAGGGTGAAGGAAGGAGGGAGATAATGAGAGAAGGAGGAAGGAGGGAGATAACGAGAAAAGAAGAAAAGGAAGGAGATAACGATAAAAGGAAATGAGAGAGAAAATGAGAGAAGGAGGATGGAGGGAGATAATGAGAGAAGGAGGTGGGGAAAGACGTT
>NC_051419.1:6554456-6554686 GCF_015228065.2 Penaeus monodon
CAGCCTCTACCCTACTTAAAAGCGGATTGGATCAACTACAACATCATTAAACAATACAAAACAGCATCCAACGCCACGAAAGGGAATCGGATCTCCTCACGTTCAGTGAAATAATCTTGATGAATATATTTTAGAAGTATATCATATTTTGAATATATTCTATTCAGTGAAATAATCTTGATGAATATATTTTAGAAGAAGGAAATAAGGCAAGTGTCTTTTGCAAATTT
>NC_051419.1:6555194-6555616 GCF_015228065.2 Penaeus monodon
CAATCGGCCTGCTTAAGTTGCAAGACCAACTGGAACACAGCAAAACGAACATCAAACAAGTTGCATACGCCGACGACCTCACAGGAGCCGGAAAAATAAAGGACCTTCGAAGATGGTGGGAAATAGTTGAAAACCATGGCCCTCCACAAGGATACCACCCAAGTGCAAATAAATCTGTTCAAATCGTTAAGCCAGAACATCTCGCCCTTCCCAAGGAGTCTTTCCGAGACACGGATATAAACATAAAGGCAGGTGGGGAGAAACACCTCGGAGCGTTTTGGGCACTACAGAGGCCAAAGAGGAATACGTGAGGTCGCAGGGTGAACAAATGGAAAAGCGAGCGGGAAAGACTCTAACAAGCATCGCAAAATCAGAACCGCACTCAGCTTACACGGCCTTCATTTTCGGTGTAAAAAAATAAA
>NC_051419.1:6557850-6557992 GCF_015228065.2 Penaeus monodon
TATATACATTTTGGCTTCTAATCACCACGGATTATTTACCTCATTACAGAAAGCCGCCCTGATTAGATAATTCTTCGTGATAATTCGTTAAATAGGTTACAGAATATAAGAGAAAATGATGAATAAGAGACAGTCTTCAAGG
>NC_051419.1:6558048-6558207 GCF_015228065.2 Penaeus monodon
TCTCAGTAAAAATATTCTAAAATACAATATATTTTTCGATATATTGAAAGACCAATAAATAAGCGTGTAAGAGAGATAACCTGAGATAAAAAGTCATAAACTGAAACGTATTCTGTGTGATGACCCCCTCCCCCCCTTTAAAAAAGTGTTTAAATTCAT
>NC_051419.1:6558307-6558507 GCF_015228065.2 Penaeus monodon
GAAACATGGTGTCAACATAACCCGACTTTCCGCCAATTTGAACTTGAAACGCAGCGAAAATTTGTCTGTATTCGCACTACGTTATTTTCTAATAAAACATAATAAACATAATAAAACATAATAAACAGAACATAATAAAGCATAATAGATAATAAAATAATATAAAATAATAAATAAAATATCACAAGGATCCTACAACC
>NC_051419.1:6558558-6558677 GCF_015228065.2 Penaeus monodon
TAAAATACTTTAAAAGACTTGTTCATTTATTCAATGTAGGTGAAATTGCAATTTATTATCGTGTTTAATTTGATATTAACGTATTTCAAAGAGTTTCACACCCTAAGGCGATACTGAAC
>NC_051419.1:6559134-6559441 GCF_015228065.2 Penaeus monodon
GACGAGAAAATATACTCATTGTGAATTCTTTTAAATAACCTCGTAACGAAACCGGTCCCTAATATGAGCAAATTTTCTCAGGTCTTCGGGGCGCCAACAGCCATCTTAGCAACAGACATTTACGCGTCTTATCGCATAATAGGCTTCGATTCCCCAGCAAAATGGAAGTCGGATTTAATCATTGTTTTGATCCGATAATGCCGCTCCTGTTCCTTATTTTTTTTTCACGTACTTATTCTTGATGATTTTTCTCTCTCTCTCGTTCTGCAAAAAGTGTGAGGTATTTTGCGTAATTTCGATCTCCCTG
>NC_051419.1:6559486-6560062 GCF_015228065.2 Penaeus monodon
ATATAATCGCAAAATATGCAATATTGAGACAATGTGTAAGTGTCGCCTTTGACCTGTTCGCATGCTTTGATACAACTTTGACTTCGATCCCGAACTTTAGTGTTGTTTCGCGATTTCTCCCTTCATATATATATCTCCGAGTAAATGTTTGTTTTCTTATATATACATCGTAGCTACATTCCACCATGTATATATTAAGGGCATCATCATACGAAAATAGCGTGCATAAAACCAATTCCTGCGCATAGTCACCTCGCATCCGGACGCTGATGTCGGCAAGCGCCATATTTCCCGCGTTATTCTCGGTCGGAAATGCTTCTACATGGCAAGAATAAGCGATAACATTGTCTATTCATTCCTTTCCTTACAAAACCCATTCCCCTTTCTATGTCATTCTACATCGGATATTGATTATAGATAAGTACACGTTCCCCTTTCACATTTAAAGGATATCAGGAAATATGGCAGAATATAATAAAGAATTTTATGGCATTTGAAAAACACCTATGACCTTTTGTATTGTGAATTTCATTAACATGACATTCACTGGACTTGCTTTTCTCCATTTTCAAAAGG
>NC_051419.1:6560405-6560501 GCF_015228065.2 Penaeus monodon
CATTGGCCGAAAAGTCTTGATATGAATTTTAAATAAGTATGAACAATTTGCAGTACACTAAGGCATTCGCAAATTACATATGAGGCCGGTAACAGG
>NC_051419.1:6560922-6561100 GCF_015228065.2 Penaeus monodon
AGGGGGGAAAATACCGCATCAGCCTTCAGCTTCATATTCAATCCTTAATCTCCATTTTTTGAGCTACTTATTGCCCACCAACACATAAATGAAAGCTGAATAAATGGAAAACATTCAACATCCCTACCCATCATTAAGAAAATATTAGTCCACTCATTTCGTAAGCATTCTTCATTCC
>NC_051419.1:6561293-6561433 GCF_015228065.2 Penaeus monodon
GAATGCTATGCGAGAATTAATTCATTGATAATACACCTGAAGTCGTAATGGCATTCATCCCAGATGCTGAAAGCGAGTTAAAAGCTGTTCTGGCTGCGCAGAGTGGTAATGGTGCGGGAGGAAGGTCTCTCTCTGGCTCA
>NC_051419.1:6562173-6562515 GCF_015228065.2 Penaeus monodon
GCCCTCCTTCCCTTTCTACCTCCATTTTTCTCCGTTGCTCTAAGCACCAGAACACATTACCCTGAACACGTAAGAGCGAATATACTCCACAAACTCTACGGACAAAGAACTCCCATAATAGCCCTTGTTCTGAGGCCCCGGAACAACGCCATCTCTTGGCGGTGCGGCAAAGCGAGCACGCGAGGCAGCTATAAATCAGGATGTCTCGCGTGCCTGTGAGCGACCCCGAGTGAATATTCCGTGATTTATCATTTCCATTCTATCATTCTTCTTAATTACGGTCGATTTGCCGGCTCGGAAAGAAATGGCTTTTATGTATATGAAAGGTCTGCTGCGGTGCCT
>NC_051419.1:6562748-6563363 GCF_015228065.2 Penaeus monodon
CCACATTCTATCATTAATTCTTCTTTTCCCTTCTTGGCAGCCCCATCTTTCTTTATTTTCTGATATTCCCTCATTTTTCTTCTTTCACCTTTCCTTTTCTCCTATTCTCCTATTCCTTACCATTCTTCCCCATTCTTCTTCCGTTCCTTTTATCCCATCCATTCGCTCCCAGCCTTTCCCGTTCCTCCCCCCCCCCCTTGTCCTTCTCCTCCCCCCTCCTTCTCTCCTTTTCGCTTCATTACATTCCCCCCCCCCTCCCTTTCTTAAATTCCCATTCCCTCCTTCCTTTTCTTCCCTGTCCCTCTTTCCTCCTCCTTCCCTATCCCTCTCTTTCCCTCTCATTCTCTCCTTCCTTTCCTCAACTTTCCTCCCTCCCATCCCCCTTTCCTTTTCCCCTCCCATTCCCTTCTTCCTCTTCCCTCCCATTCCCTTCTTCCCTACTTCTCTCTCTTCCTCTCCCTCCCTCCCCCCCTTCCTCTTCGCCCTCAACTTATTATAAAAGGTACCAGCTGTCCGTGCTTTCTCACAATATGTAATTTCGTGTTTGAGAAATGAGATGACTCGATAAGACGTGAACTATGGCTGCAATTTATCTTTATTTTCTGGTGACTGAAC
>NC_051419.1:6563961-6564089 GCF_015228065.2 Penaeus monodon
TGAAATAAAAGTAAATATAAGTAAAAAATCACATTTCCACGAAGCCTCACTATCACAGACATAACCACTTAAAAAAAAAAAATAGTTACGTGGAATTCAATTTCCCAGCCCCCCCTAAAAAAAAGAAA
>NC_051419.1:6564213-6564448 GCF_015228065.2 Penaeus monodon
TCCAACTCCCTACCTGTGACTCGAAACTTACATTTGATCATGATTATTGAATATTCAGTGGCATTTGCATATTATGATAGCTCTTGGCAAAGGTCGCAGGTCTTCAAACTAATTTGCATACGATTATTAGTGTGTTTAAACGGGTTCAAGAACAGAGATTGCAAGAAGCGCTGTCTGTCTGTCTTCACGCTGTTTGCTTTTGGTTGTAAATGAAGTGGTTGGAATGGTTGTGTTG
>NC_051419.1:6565140-6565409 GCF_015228065.2 Penaeus monodon
TACCACCTTAAAAATCCTTTCTTCACCCTTTTTCTACTCTCCTAAAATAAAAAAAGGAAAATACAAAGGAAGAGGATAATAGCTCGAGCGCCTTCCGAAATCATTCAGAAAATTGCATTCGCCGATCCATGCTACGGCCTGACTGCACGGTATTGACATATTGATTAGACTTAAAGCCATTGCGGAATGATGTAGGATATAATGGAATGCTACGGAACGGGAATAAAGATGGAGGAATAGAGATAGAGAGATACCCACTCTTAGTGATT
>NC_051419.1:6565502-6565587 GCF_015228065.2 Penaeus monodon
TTTTACGAGATTATTTCGGTGGGAATCTGTGGTAATGAATGAGTGTAGAGATCATTACTATAAGCCTCTCTCTGAACGCGCACCC
>NC_051419.1:6566178-6566534 GCF_015228065.2 Penaeus monodon
ATAAGAAAAAAAAAAATCATAAGACCACAAAAGAAAACTAAAATTCTAGAAAGCCAGATAAAAACAAGAATAAAAAAATGAATAAAACAAAAGGCGAAAATAACTTTAAAACTCTTTAGTTTTACCTTTTTATTTATTTCCCCTTTTTTTTCCTTCAAAGAGGATTTAAGTCCTTCTTTAAGGTATTAGATTCCTTTGGGCTTCGGGAATCGTGTTACTAAGGCCGTGTAATCCGGGATTTATCTTCTTTGGGACTCAGTTTAACCCGGATTGCGTCGCGACAATCCTTCGGGATTTTATCATATTTTTTTTTCTGTGTCTTTGGAAGGAAGTGAAAAATATTTAGGTGTTTCTGA
>NC_051419.1:6567007-6567146 GCF_015228065.2 Penaeus monodon
ACTCCCCAAACAATGAATAAATTCTCCGCCTGTTATTGGCACTTACCGGACACCGAATCACGGAAGCGAATCTGTGAATCTTTCATTTCATCGGATGAAGGCTACTTTCATGCCCAAACACCTGTTTTAGAAAATGAAA
>NC_051419.1:6567902-6568156 GCF_015228065.2 Penaeus monodon
CAGGGTATTGAATGAAATGTAAGTTTTCAAAATGATTTAATAATTTACTGTTCAGAATGATAAATTTCAACCAAGTATTCCTTGGTATGCAAGAAATCTTTACACTTATTCCTTGTGTAAAGTTTTCATGACAAGAAAATTTCTGATTTACCTGGACATTATTTTGATAGAGTTCTTCTCATTAAAATAACTTCAAAACAACGCCTTATTATCCGAACTTAATTCTTGCCTGTGGTATTCAGAATTATTCTGAA
>NC_051419.1:6568258-6568363 GCF_015228065.2 Penaeus monodon
GTATAATTATTGTATATTATTGTAGAAATTATTGTAAAAAAATTATTGTAGAATATTAGAAATTATTGTAGAATTATTAGAAATTATTGTAGAAATTATTGTATA
>NC_051419.1:6568453-6568817 GCF_015228065.2 Penaeus monodon
GTATAATTAGTGTTGACGTCTAAATTAGTTTTCATTGTGGTTATTTGAGTTGTTAAGAAAATTCAGGGTATTATTCAAATCGCTGATGAAGAGTTTAAGTTAAATTAAGTTATAAGCTGTGCGTGATATTGGTTTATTTGTGTCAGTAACTGGATTGATGTTATAGAAATACTATCTACAGTTGTTTTTATTTGTATTTATATATATAATGTTGTTATTCAGCAAGTAAGTTACAGTTAAATGTTGAAGCAGAGATACCTGAAATGATCTCAATTTAAAATGACGGAGGGAATTCATTGATTTTGGTTAAAACATATCTTCTAAATTCTGTAGATAATATCAAAAGAAAAGTTAAAGGACCTTC
>NC_051419.1:6569379-6569489 GCF_015228065.2 Penaeus monodon
ACGAAAAGAAACACGAACTTCTTCAAGTGAATCCGACATCATTAGACACAGCTATAGAAAGTCTAAGGCTGAATAGCAAGGCTCCATCTAATATAATGGGCCGACGGTGT
>NC_051419.1:6570238-6570316 GCF_015228065.2 Penaeus monodon
TGTACTTGTTGCTAAAGTGTTATGTATTGAACTGAAGTGATCCATGTATTTCCAACTCCTTTACGTCGAAAGCAGGTG
>NC_051419.1:6571053-6571208 GCF_015228065.2 Penaeus monodon
TTTCGATTCCCCCAAAAACGTAAACTAAAAATTTTAAAAAAAAGAGTGAATTTTTTCTTGATTCCCATAAATGATACTACGGGATGAAAATTAAACACCCTTTAAATTGCCTCTTGGTTTGAAATTTTCAAGCCCTTGGGGGCATTTTGACTTTT
>NC_051419.1:6571236-6571357 GCF_015228065.2 Penaeus monodon
CGATTTTTAAAGGGGGGAATTTTGCATTTTTTGGCTTTAAATATGAACAAAAAGAAGGAAAAAAAAGGGGAAGATGACATATAAACCGAAATTTTTGTGCATATAAATATATAATTTTAAA
>NC_051419.1:6571756-6572018 GCF_015228065.2 Penaeus monodon
GTGCTTTCCCTCTGTTGATCCTCTTAAACCCCCAAGCATTTCAGAAGCGCCCGACCCCTTTGTTTGGGCACATGCTCCACGGTGGCACTGGGGCGGAGCTGGGAGGGGAACGACCCCCCCTTCCCCCCCTTTTTCCCCCCCGCCCGGGGTTGGAAGTGTGGGCCGAGGTCTTCGCACACGTGAGCCTTCTGCAGAGGGAGCATAGGGTCTAAGTTTTCCATTCAGGGTCTGTGGGGGAGACGATGGTGTTCGTGACTCAAAG
>NC_051419.1:6573038-6573281 GCF_015228065.2 Penaeus monodon
TATAATAATATAATAATAAAAATAATAATAAAAAAAAAAAATAAAAAAAAAAAAATAATAAAAATATAAAAAAATAATAATAATAATAATAAAAATAATAAAAATTTAAAAAAAAATAATATAAAATACTAATATAAAAATTTAAATATAAAAAATAAAATAAAAAAATAAAATAAAAATAATTTATAATAAAAAATTTTAAAAAAATTTTAATTTTTTAATAATAATAAAAATTTAAATTAA
>NC_051419.1:6573338-6573457 GCF_015228065.2 Penaeus monodon
AAAATTTCTATAAAAAATATAAAATAAAAAAATTTAAAATCAATTAATATTAAAAAAAAAAAAAAAAATATAATAATAATAATTAAAATAAAAAAAAAAATAAAATAATAAAATAAAAA
>NC_051419.1:6573484-6573635 GCF_015228065.2 Penaeus monodon
AAAAAATTATAAAAATTTCTGTAATGTTTTAAAAATTTTAAAAATTAATAATTTTAATTTTAAAAAATTTTAATTTTAAAAAACTTAATTTTTTTAATAAAAATTTTTATAAAAATAATAATTTTTCTATTTTTTTTTTCGGGAAAAAAAA
>NC_051419.1:6573867-6574020 GCF_015228065.2 Penaeus monodon
TGATTTATAAACTGATTGAAAAAAGTAATGACAATAAACCCACCAACAGCGAGGAATATTTAACTTTACGTTACTATCATCCATACTGATATTAGTGGACCAATACCAGTTCACTCCTATATATGGGCGTGAATCCCAAACTTCCATATCACT
>NC_051419.1:6574066-6574199 GCF_015228065.2 Penaeus monodon
AAGATTACGCTCGTGTTTCACAGGAAAGTTGTATATCGACGAAAATCTTCTTTACAAAAATAAGTAAAATATATCTGGTAGATTTATACTCGTAAAAGGAAATGCATTTCGTTTCCGTTTGTATTATAACCAC
>NC_051419.1:6574312-6574447 GCF_015228065.2 Penaeus monodon
AACAGTGTATTCTTTAATCAAAATTTCTGTTCTCGTCCACTTCCTAAATAGATTAAACTTACCTTCTTTACATCATCTTTCCCTAGTTTCCTCCAACGAACACATCCTCGCCTCAAAAAAGAACGCAACAATCGC
>NC_051419.1:6574493-6574736 GCF_015228065.2 Penaeus monodon
TTTTTCAAAGGACTAGACACACATTGCGCAAATATTTCTCATCCGGGACACAAATGGCGTGGAGTTCGAGGGACTTCGAGGAGAGACCCGCGTGTGCTCCGGGCGTGGGAACGTCTTGGGCGCGATGGTGGCGAGTGATAACTAAAATCTTCAAGGGTGGGAGGAAGAAGGAATGGGGGGGGGGAGAAGGTAAATGGGGAGGAGTGCTTTTTTTTTTGGTTATATTGTTATAATTTTCTGTTA
>NC_051419.1:6575307-6575730 GCF_015228065.2 Penaeus monodon
ATTCAGAATAGTAGAATGATTAATGATTTGCGTGAGAACAAGTTTTACTTTTCACATTACAAAACAAAATGAGTGAAAAAAAAAATGAATATAAGAATATCAAAATTTAAAAAAAAAAGTAAATTTCAAGAAACTATTTTCGAAACAGGTAACTCACCCACCTGCTATAATAGCTCCTCCCACTTTCCGGTTCTTAAACCAATCACAGAGCTCCCTTCCTTCATTAAACACCGGGCAGTTAAGGCAATAAAGTTCACGTTCAGGTTATCAGCCAATAAGGGTGGTTTCTAATCTAATTCTGATGGGGTTTTGGTCCTAAATGTAGGTGTTTCGTACATATTAGTTTTTTAGCGTTATTTGAACGATGGTGAAGGCAGGAAATTGCTGAAGGTTTTCTTGTTGACACGATAGGGAGAGAATTGT
>NC_051419.1:6575827-6575975 GCF_015228065.2 Penaeus monodon
GGGAAGACCTTTTTATTGATAATAAAAACCGGTGGTTTCTTGTTTCCTTGTATAACACAGTTGATATGTACGTAACAACTTAATATTTTATTTTATATCGACTTATAAATTACGCCTCATTAAGAACAAAGCTGACTATTTTCCTTTT
>NC_051419.1:6576393-6576662 GCF_015228065.2 Penaeus monodon
CGTATATTATGTCTTGTGGTTGGACTATACTATCGCACATCCTTGTATATCGTCCCATTATGTGTTGTGATAATACATTTCAGATATATTGTTTCCAAAATAACCTCAGACTATCTCATTTTTCTTCCAATCTCCTCCCAAAAAAAAAAAAAAAGGAGCGATCTTTGCCCTCCAACTCTGCAACTATTAAGGTTTTCTTAATTATGTGAATATTAAAGTAGCATATTATTCCGTCATTTTATAAATTAAAGAGAAAAGGAATTCTTGGG
>NC_051419.1:6577326-6577494 GCF_015228065.2 Penaeus monodon
CAAACTTGGTAGAAAGTAACTCACCCATTTTTTTTACCTCTGTCGCATCTATGTGTTTCATTAAGAGAGCGAATCCATTAGTAATATACATATTTTTTAAATATAATTGTTGTTAAATGTCACCTTGTAAGAAATTACATAGTATTGAGTTACAAGGTTTACAATACG
>NC_051419.1:6577527-6577732 GCF_015228065.2 Penaeus monodon
GTGATGTACAGGTTTGTAATACGTTATTGCTTATAGACGTACACTGAATTAATGTTTTGTTTGGTCATGATTATATATACCAAATATTTATTTAGGAATTACTGATAGTTAAGAATACCAAAAATAAACAAATATTAATGAGGAAACTAACGTAAAAAAAAAGTGATCACAATAAAATCAATATAACATATTGTGTTGGAAAAAA
>NC_051419.1:6578863-6579267 GCF_015228065.2 Penaeus monodon
TCAAAAAATTATGTATATTTGATTTTATTGTGATAATTTTTTTTTACGTTAGTTCCTAATTATAATTTGTCTATTTTTTCTGTATTCGTAATACTCAGTTAATTCCTAAATAAATATTGTATATATAATCAATGACCGAAAAAAAACATTATTTCAGTGTACGTCTATTAACAATAACGTATTACAAATCTTGTAACATCAAATACTATAATAAATAATAATATAACATCAAAAGTTTGTAAACCTGTAACACCCCTCAAAATATCTATGTAATTATATTTACAAGGTGACCATTAACAACAATATATTTAAAAAAATGTTATATTACTAATGATTCGCTTCTAATGAACACACAGATATCTGACGGAGGTAAAAAAAATGGGGAGTTACTTTCTACCAATTTG
>NC_051419.1:6579886-6580121 GCF_015228065.2 Penaeus monodon
ACCCAAAGAATTCTTTCTCCTAAAATGACGGAAATAATATGCACTTTAAATATTCCTAATTAAGAAAAACGTAATAGTGCAGAGTTTGGAGCCAAAGAATTGCGTCATTTTTTGTTTTTTTTTTGAGAGTGAAGCAAAAAATGAGGATAGTCTGAGGTTATTGGGAAAACAATATACTAAGAAATGTATTATCACAACACATAAATGGGGACGATATACAAGGAGGTGCGATAGT
>NC_051419.1:6580526-6580742 GCF_015228065.2 Penaeus monodon
ATACCAGACGATACTAGTAAAGGAAAAATAGTCACGCTTTGTCTAATGAGGGTATTTATAAGTCTATATAAATTAAAAATATTAAAGTGGTTACGTAATAATCAAACTTGGGTTTATACAAGGAAACAAGGAAACACCTTTTTTTATTTATCAATAAAAAAGGTCTTCCCATTATTGTGTACCAGTATTAGTATTATCCATAATGGGTCCTTGGAT
>NC_051419.1:6580799-6581096 GCF_015228065.2 Penaeus monodon
ATTTCTTCCCTATCGTAGTCAACAAGGAAAACACTTCAGCATTTCCCTGCTTTCACCATCGTCAATACGATAAAAAAATAATATGTCGAAACACCTACATTTAGGAACCAAAACCCCATCAGAATTAGATTCAGAAAACTCACCTTAATTGTCTGAGAACCGAACGTGAATTATGGCCTTAACTGCCCCGGTAGTTGAATGAAGGAAGGGAGCGCTGTGATTGGTTAAGAACCGGAAGTGGGAGGAGCCTATTATAGCAGGTGGGTGAGTTACCTGTTCGAAAATAGTTTCTTGAAA
>NC_051419.1:6581141-6581217 GCF_015228065.2 Penaeus monodon
CACTCATTTTGTTTTGTAATGTGAAAAGTAAAACTTGTTCTCACGCAAATCATTTAATCATTCTACTATTCTGAAT
>NC_051419.1:6581741-6581987 GCF_015228065.2 Penaeus monodon
ACAGAAATAATAAACCAATAATAACCAAAAAAAAAAGCACTCCCTCCCCATGTTACCTCTCCTCCCCACATTCTTATTCCTTCATTAATCCTTGAAGATTTAGTTATCACTAAGCCACCATCGCGCCAAGGACGTTACCCACGCCCGGAGACACACGCGGGTCTCTCTCGAAGTCGCCTCGAACTCCACGCCATTTGTGTCGGATGAGAAATATTTGCGCAGATGTGTGTCTAGTCCTTTGAAAAA
>NC_051419.1:6582028-6582166 GCF_015228065.2 Penaeus monodon
GCGCTTGTTTGCGTTCTTTTGAGGCGAGGATGTTTTGTGTTCGTGGGAGGAACGAGGGAAGAGGATAGTACAAGAAGGGTAAGTTTAATCTAATGTAGTAAGTGAAGAGAAGAAATTTTGATTAAACGATACACTGTT
>NC_051419.1:6582288-6582589 GCF_015228065.2 Penaeus monodon
ATAATACAAACGGAAAACGAAATGCATTTCCTTTTATTACGATATAAATTACCAATATTATTTTCTTATTTTTGTAAAGAAAGGATATTTCGCGGATATACACTTTCATGTGAAACAACGAGCGGTAGATTCTTAATGAAAATATATAATGAACAGGAAAATCAAAATGCACAATATATATATAAAGTGATATGGAATTTGATTCACGCACATATAATGGAGACTGTATTGGTCCACTAATTCCGTATGGATGATAGTAACGATAATTGTTTCATAACATATCTACTGTGTTGGTGGAAAT
>NC_051419.1:6583872-6584061 GCF_015228065.2 Penaeus monodon
GGGATGACCATAGAAAGCGTACTAAACCGCACGCGGGAAAATCCACGGGAAATTACGCCAGATTTCAGAACAATCTGAGAAATGACTCGGGTAACTTCCGCCCCGAGAGGAGTTTAATCCAATCTGCAGACGCAGGACGCCAGTGTACTCAGGCCCTCGGGGGGGTGGGGGAGTGGGGGACGCCGTTAG
>NC_051419.1:6584496-6585011 GCF_015228065.2 Penaeus monodon
ATACAGCCAAAGGCACAAACTTATTCAAGACCGAAACCCAAGAGGTTATAAAGTACCAGAGTACGTCAGTGCCAATGTGCCAAAGTGCCAAAGACTGCCTCTGTCCTACCCTGAGAGCCTAAGGCACCTCTCGTATATCCCTTGGCTCTCTCGTTGCCTGGCACTGATATTGGCACTCTCCCAGAGCCACCCACACACCTACGGCCCCGGTGAGGGTTTGTAATTGGCACTGAGAGAAACGGTTATCTGTGTTTTGAATGGATAGATAGAGGAGAGAATATATTTTTTTGGGGGGTGTTTGATTTTTGGATAATGAAGGTTAATTTATGTCTGTTTGTTGTTTTTTTTACGTTTTGTTCTCTGTTTCTCTCTGGCATAATCATATCTCTGTTTTTTCTCTCTCTGCATGATCTCTGTGTGTTCTTCATTCTCGCTTCTTTTTCTCTCTCTGCATGATCTCTGTGTGTTCTTCATTCTCGCTTCTTTTTCTCTCTCTGTCTGATTTTTTTTTTACT
>NC_051419.1:6585120-6585237 GCF_015228065.2 Penaeus monodon
ATTTCTATCAATCTATCTACCTCTTCCTCGCTATCTATCTACCTATTCCTCTCTATCTATTTACCTATTCCTTTCCATCTATCTACCTATTCCTCTCTATCTATTTGCCTCTTCCTC
>NC_051419.1:6585273-6585524 GCF_015228065.2 Penaeus monodon
CCCCAGTTACGAAGTACAGGACCCCCTCCCTTTAAAATTCAACACTGAACATTAACACGTCATAAAGTTACGTCAGATTAATAATTCCCGGAGCGACTTTGAACAGCGCAACATACTTTGAACTTTTAAAGGACGCCAGCCACGCGAGGTCCCCCTAAAAGTGACCGTTCTAACGAGAATAAAACAATTTTCTTAAGGCCAAAGTTAAAAAGGGGGAGTCTACCGTTGGCACTTAGCAAGGGAGGTAACTG
>NC_051419.1:6585740-6585898 GCF_015228065.2 Penaeus monodon
CGAAAGTAAGTTGTTTAAAGAAAAAAGGTATATGTTAGGATAATTCATTGATGATCTAATGATGATAAATTGGTTCAATTTTTGGTGATTTTTTTTTTTTTTCTTCATTTCGTTCTTTTTTTTTTTCCTTTATTATCATTTCTTTCTACCTATTGCTG
>NC_051419.1:6585945-6586311 GCF_015228065.2 Penaeus monodon
CTTTATGTTCTTCTTTTTACCTTTATTGCTATCTACATTATCTCATATTTTATTATCATTATTTCTTTTTCCTGTATCTTTGCTTCTTTCTGTTTCCTCTTTCTATCTCTTTATTCCTTCCGTTCTTCTTCTAGTCTTTATAAGGTCTGTTTCGCTTTTATCTTTTATTTTCCATTTTCTATTTTCACTTCTCTCTATCTCCCTTCTTTCTTTTTTCCTCCTCTTCCTCTTTCTGTCATCTCCATTTTTTGTATATCTTCCTTTTTTATTTTTCTATTATTTTATTCTTCCTATTTTCTGCCTTTCTTCTATCTCTCCTTCTTCTTAATTCCTTTTTCTTTTTTCTATTTTGTATTTTTTTTTTTT
>NC_051419.1:6586664-6586981 GCF_015228065.2 Penaeus monodon
TCTCAATCTTTCTTATTTACCTTTCGTCTGTCAATTTTCGTCTTCGTATTTTCTTCTTCGTATTTTCGTCTTCGTATTTTCTTCTTCGTATTTTCGTCTTCGTATTTTCGTCTTCGTATTTTCGTCTTCGTATTTTCGTCTTCGTATTTTCGTCTTCGTATTTTCGTCTTCGTATTTTCTTCTTCCATTCTTCTGGAAAATTCAATATCGAGCGAAAATTGTCTTTCTTGTGCTGTAAAAAGCAAGGGAAGTGATATTTAATGAGTGTTAAGTAGAAGGTTCGTTGGGGGAAAAAATATAAAGGCGCCACGGAGGAG
>NC_051419.1:6587681-6587806 GCF_015228065.2 Penaeus monodon
CCCTCCCTCAGCTTCACCTGGACACGCCTCCTCGCTCCAAGCTGCTCCGACCTTGAGCTTTAAGCTGCTTAATCCAGGCTGCCCAAAGAACCCTCTCTGACTTCTTAACTGGGGGTAAACCCACT
>NC_051419.1:6588054-6588637 GCF_015228065.2 Penaeus monodon
TATTATTTCTTATCATATTTTATAATCATCATCTCCTTTCATTATTTCTCATTACTAATTTTACCTTATATCATTCTCTGTCGTTATTACAAGGGCTAAAAACCAAAAAAAACCCAAGAAATGGTAAAAATTTTAAAACTAAATTTAAAATAAAAAAGGATAAAGAAGCAAAACAAAATATAAGAAAGACAGTAAATCTAAAAATAAGTAAATATATAAACTCAATCAAACACAAATTAGAAAAAAAAATCATTATAATAATTGCAGGAAATGAAAATAATGAATTAATGAATAAATTTCATTAAAGGAAAAATATCTAAGTGAAAAAAAAGAAAAAAAAGACTCCTAAAGGCAACGTAGACTCCAGCATTAAAGTCGTTTTTCTATACAGTTTCCGTTACATAATCGTCTTTATGAGCCGGGGATTTTCCAGCACTGGTTTTCCGCTTTTGTTAATCTCTTACGTTTCTTTCCGTTTTCTTTCGCTTTCTCTTCGTTTTTTCGTTTTTTTTTCTTTCTCTGTTTCGCATCTTTTTTTTTTTTTTTTTTTCTTTCTCTTTTCTTTCCTTGAAGAAAGAAAGAA
>NC_051419.1:6590522-6590701 GCF_015228065.2 Penaeus monodon
GGGCTGATCCTTTGACTATTCCAGCAAAGTTTACACGCAAAAACAACACCACTACTGCAATTTATCTATAAATACGTATTTCCCGTGACTGCTTGAAGATCATAGGACGCTCGTCTTGAGATTATTGGAGTCCACAATTTTGTCATGGGAAATAAATCGAAAGCATAGGTGTTGTGCAC
>NC_051419.1:6590755-6590956 GCF_015228065.2 Penaeus monodon
TTTTGCAGTGGGAATATCCTTATATTAATGTAAAATGGTATATTCATACTGACGATTTCTTCATATATGGGTTGGGGTATTTGCCTCTTCTCTCGTACAGTGTCACTACTGTTTCCAGAGTATGTTCTCTAAATGAGAAGCTTAACAAGCTTCAGGACATCGAGAAAGTGGATAAACAAAACGTAAAGCATTCTTATGTAC
>NC_051419.1:6591011-6591368 GCF_015228065.2 Penaeus monodon
ACTTAATACTCACATTCCATGACCCGTATCCAAAAGTCTGTGAAATGAATCGCCAAATTTGTCCAAGTCTAAGTACCCATAGATAGTATAGCCTGACGTTTTTCTCACATAAATTTTAAAGGAGCGTTTGACACAGGATCTCCCTTGGCAAGAGAGTCACCCTCTTGGGCGTGAGGGGGATACAGGCCAACCTAAAATATACGTATCTACCAAGAGGATCTAATCCAAAATCTAATCAACAGGGCCATAGGCAATAGCCAATCTATATATGGATTTCATCATCATCGGTTTATTCCTGCTGAAAAAGTATGTTGTTTAGATTAGATTCATTACCGATCTAATTGCATAAAACAGAAG
>NC_051419.1:6591542-6591852 GCF_015228065.2 Penaeus monodon
CGAAAACACTATGAGATCGTGGAATTTGAATAGATTTATGGAAATATTACAGACGATTCGAAGGCATACACATGTCGCTATCTTCGCCTGTCAGTTCCCTTGAGTATTGAGCTTTGTGTGTTAAAGAGAACAGGATATTACCCTTCCAATTTCTCCTTACCTTCGACTGTTTTCTTCTTCTTATTGTTTGGGAGGAATTACTGTTGATTATTGTGTGGGTTTGTTACTGCTTATTGTCTAGATGTTATTTGTTTGTTTGTCTGGAGGGGCTGTGTTGAAATCTCTCTCTCTTTCTTTTTAATTATTTTTT
>NC_051419.1:6592292-6592471 GCF_015228065.2 Penaeus monodon
GGAATTCCCTTACTCTTTCCTCGAATTCCTCTCACGCAACTCGCAACCCCTGTTGATGTGTGTGTGTGACGGAGAGATGAATTAACTATGTGAGAGTCGTCAGTGTTAAGGTAGATAGAGCTATATGGATGTGCCTGGCTTATCGCTTAATCACTAGCGGGCTACGAGAGGTCCTAACC
>NC_051419.1:6593471-6593652 GCF_015228065.2 Penaeus monodon
TGGTTAGGACCTCTCGTAGCCCGCTAGTGATTAAGCGATAAGCCAGGCACATCCATATAGCTCTATCTACCTTAACACTGACGACTCTCACATAGTTAATTCATCTCTCCGTCACACACACACATCAACAGGGGTTGCGAGTTGCGTGAGAGGAATTCGAGGAAAGAGTAAGGGAATTCCA
>NC_051419.1:6595298-6595480 GCF_015228065.2 Penaeus monodon
GAACGAATCATATTTTGGTGAAAATGGGCTTGAATTGTCTGCTGTGTTTTTGCTAACTGGTTTGCATTTTAATAGCATGAAAAGCATTAGTGCAGAAAATGTATTCTAGATGCGTTTGCGGATTTTAACTAATTTCAGAAATTTCACTTAATAACATACTAAAAAATGACTTATTTCCCCCC
>NC_051419.1:6595998-6596956 GCF_015228065.2 Penaeus monodon
AAGAGAGAAAACAAACAGACGTGGGAGATAGATACCTGTATTAATTGTCCACCGTTAATTAAAGTATGAAATATTGTTATTTTTGTGATTCAGTGATTGATTTCGCATGTTCATAGTCAGTTATGATGCGAGGATGAGTGCAGGGGGAAGGTATGAATGCCAATTTATTTGTATGTGATTGGTCTCATTCATCTTTCGTTGTGTTATGAATGTTTTTTTTAACCCTGTTTTTTTCTGCGGTTTCTCCGTTAATTAGTACAATTCTTTTGCAGTATATCTGTTGAAAAAAAAAAAATTGTCTGTCTGTGTTACTTAGTTATGCAAAATGCGTTTTAGAAGTTGTTGTTACTGTGCTTTCGAGAAAAAAAAAAAACAAAATCGAAGCACACTCTCAGCTGCTGATTCCTTAACTAAGATAACCAAATACACTTTTAGAATATAGCAATCCAATAGTCCTTTTATACATAAGAAGACAGAAATATCAAACTCCTTATTTTTCTTTGCAGAAAAGAGTGTACTTGTGGATACTACAAATATTTGTGATGTGTCAGTACGGAAACACAATAACGTATAGTGCCTTTATAACTGATATAACATAAACATTCAGATACTGTACGATATCAGGGAAGAACAAAAGAGCATCGTTTTTCTAGCTGTAAGAGAAGGATCCGCCGGTTAATAAGAGTCAATAAACGTTTGAAATATTTTTATTGTTCTTATGAATGAAGCGGATGAAGCGAGGGCAAATTTTGGAAAAGGGGGAAAATTTATTAGCGATGGTAGAAAAGGGGAAAACGAGAGGAAAGAGAGTTTTATGAGATACAAAAGACCATTAACAGGGAATTCATGTCGAAGGGTAGATGGAAGGATGAAGGAAAGACGCAGAATTGGATGAGCGAAAGTTTGAGATAAGTTCGACAATGATAGATTGTTGGATACATGGAGAGAATATTAAACG
>NC_051419.1:6597105-6597262 GCF_015228065.2 Penaeus monodon
TTCGGGCGGACAAGAAAAAACAACAACATACAAACGCATAAATAACCAGGTAGAAAAAGGTCATTAAACAAAAAACAAACGAAGAGTAAGAAAATAAACAAATAAAGTTTTCTCTTATTCATTACCATCCTTCGGACAAAGAGTTAAAACTGATGAC
>NC_051419.1:6597291-6597497 GCF_015228065.2 Penaeus monodon
TCCGATACCTTTGTCCTCGTGATCGCTCTTTTGTTCCTTATAGACACTAACGGCATAACAAGGAAGCATTTTAGCTCGATAATTGGACGTTACTTAAATTATAATAAGCCTATATTACCGGGTGACTAATGCCATTATCTCGTGCGTATGATGACAGAAAACAAAATTCGAGAGGTGAAATTGTGCCTAATCAAGTATTAAGTATG
>NC_051419.1:6597535-6597682 GCF_015228065.2 Penaeus monodon
GGTTCAAAAGGAGAGACAGAGTCAGTTTTCAAATTATAAAAGTTGGCCCTGAACCTAGCTGGAGAATTACTGGAAACATTTTCCAGTCTTGAACCGAAATATATCTGATAATCGTAAGAATCAATTCTGGATGTGTCAGAATCATTA
>NC_051419.1:6599080-6599186 GCF_015228065.2 Penaeus monodon
ACCGTTTTCTCCAGGGAACAGCAAACTCGCCAATAAGTTAAGAAAGTGTCTTTGTGTAAGAAATATCTGGAAAGTTCAACGCAGAGCTGGATCATCTGTCCGCTCG
>NC_051419.1:6599491-6599796 GCF_015228065.2 Penaeus monodon
GTGGGAAAAAAAATTATTTTCTATGGTTGTATAAATACTTATCCTAACTAGTTATTAGCACAAGACTTTACTATCCATTCATCAATTTTATACATTATACAAAGGACAATATATAACAACACGGTACTGCATGAAAAACAACAGACACTGGGGAAACCGAAAGAGCTGAGCGCGAACGGCTTGTATCCTATCAGTGGCCTGTCGGTGGAAGGACGTGTTGGGCAGTCACGTCCTTTTTATCGCCACGGAGGAGCGTGTCGGGTGCCTGGGGGGACCTCGCCAAAGGAACCGCCTTGCCGTGGTGT
>NC_051419.1:6599824-6599994 GCF_015228065.2 Penaeus monodon
TTGGGCTACGACTCCTATCCCCCCACCCACAGTTGGATCAGTCCTTGGGGGATGAGTCTCCTGGTTCTGCTCTTAATCCCTGATGGACGGTTCTCGTGGGAGGAGATAACTAAATAGTTCCGTGGTGCTGGACGAGTAAATGGGGTTGCTGCTTCAGTAACCTTCCACTT
>NC_051419.1:6600075-6600749 GCF_015228065.2 Penaeus monodon
CGTGCTCGCCGTACGTGGCACTTCTCTGAACTAAGAGAAGGGGTCTCCTAGAGCAAGGCGTCAAGGCCGGTTTCCCCGGTTGATATTGGGTCCAGAAGTCGCCTTAACACAAGATCCTCTTCCTCCAAGTACAACAATAACAAACCATTGACCAAATAGGAGGGCTGGGCTAGTCTCGAGTCTCTAGGATAGAGCAGGCTTTGACTCAATGGTTGTTTCGAAACTGAGTGTGTCCCCTTTCTTCCGGACAGCAGCAGCAGTCTGTTCAGGGTCGTTCCAATGTGAGGTGGAGGGATAAGTAATATGCTAATAGGTTTCTTGTCCTGTGTTAGAGTGTAGTGGGGCTGGCATCAAGTATTACGTAAGGCATTCAGTAGACTGGCTCATGATTACATTAACCTCTAGAGTCATAGTGCTGGTTCATTTCAAGGTGTTTCACAGTTCAAAAGACTCAATAGACCTTCAGGCCTGGCTGCCCAACCACAACTGGGGCAGAAGTCCTACAGATGGCTGTATTGTTGGGACTTATAACACCAGAAGGGTTTTTTGGTCTGGGATGCAGGGAGTACCTTCCTCAGCAACCCAGATCCATTTTCTCAAGCAAGGAGCCTACGCGCATCGTTGCAGTGTGCCTTGCCCTACAGGTGAGGCATTCTGGTGTTTGAGGGGAAGGT
>NC_051419.1:6601070-6601184 GCF_015228065.2 Penaeus monodon
ATTTCTCTGCTTTTTTAACTTGAGGTCAATTTTGGACAGATTCACACCCACTTTTTACCTTGTCAGGAAATTTATTATGGCAAAATCAATGTCCAATTTTATTTTCATATATTT
>NC_051419.1:6601286-6602226 GCF_015228065.2 Penaeus monodon
AAACATTCATGTTAATATGTTGGGATGATTAATTTTCATTTACCCATTTGATGTACACAGGTCTTGCATTCAGTCTCCCATCTGTGGAGATTTTTTTTTTTATTATAGTTTGATTTGATAACAGACTGAAATCGGATATCCCTGGGTTTCTGATCAGGTCTAAACACACCCGCTGTTCCGAGAGCGACAAAAGACCCATAAATATTGTAACCTTAATATACTGAAATTGGTATTCTTCGCCCCCTAGCCCACCCCACCCTTTATCAAAGCCTTGTTGCGTCCTCCAGAACCAGTAAAGGAAATGTATAGAAAGACCATTCTTTCCATTTTTAATTTCACTTTCATCCCCCGAATGACTATACGAACTCTCACAATTAATGTGACCAACTTAGGGCATCAATAAAAGATGAGGATATGGAAAAAGCTTCGCTCAAATAAAAACCCAGATTACTAGCACTCCTTACCCTCGGGTCAACACCTTCAAGTTTTTTTCGCTTTAATCAACAGCACGATAGAAGGTACCTTAAACCCGTTTTCCAAATTTCTTCACTCCCTGACAGCATAGTTAATGTGATAGAAATTGATTTACAGGGATTTATATTCCTGTTCATATCATCCTGTTCATATACATTATAAATTTGGGAAATATCTATTAGGATGCTGTCTCTTATCTTATATTATATTTTAATATAGTTTGTCCTCGACTTCTATGTGTAGTCATCATCATAGAAAACCAGAATTTTATTTTTTATGGGTAACTATTATATATAATGAATTTTTTATTTCATGTTCACGTAAATTGATTAATTTCTAGCTAGGGAAGAATGCAAGATAAGAATGTGAAAAATAGGAACTTATCTGTAATTTTAAATGAAATGTAATTTGTATGAGGGGAGTTGCTTAATAAAACACAACAGAAAATCAATAAAGAAATGCAAGG
>NC_051419.1:6602933-6603641 GCF_015228065.2 Penaeus monodon
TTAATTCGCCTTCCATTTCCATTTCGTTTCAGATCGTCAAGAATTACCATTTCTTCAGAAAGGTTTCACAACAAGTCATTAGTACCATCCGTTTTGAAGAGAGGAGGACGGCCTTCGCTCCCAGCTGTTTTCGCTTTAATAATCGGGTAATGAGCGATTTTGTCTAAGTTCATATATTCCATTTCAGAGATGTGTTTGATTTAGAAAGAAGGGAGGATGTTTATCGTTGATCGTGATAATTATCGTAGTAATGTAGGTTTGACTGTAATGGAGGGTATATCGTTTTTATTTTCATTATTGATGGTAATTGTTAGTAATAGTAATGTATAGATTATGAAAACAGACATGGATATTGTCAAAACAATTATCATAAATGAATGCTACTTATAGTCTTATATTGAGCGAAGAATGAAAAGAATTCAGTGATAAACGATGTGATTAAATACTCCTCAGAATTCTCTCTTTTGTTTTGCACAGTCCTCTAGGGTTAGTTACATATCATCTATACATACACTATACAATTCAAAATCAAGGGCATATATTTTCATAACAATTTTGGGAACGAGGACACGGCGGACATGAGTCAATAAACTTGATAATAACGAAACAAGAAAACAAAAGCCTAACTGCCCACCAAAGACGGCGCTGCGGGCGGTACAGAGGACAGCTCGTGGCGCTTGAGAGTTATAAAGGTCTCTGCCAAAACGT